>NW_026775196.1:1177500-1319000 GCF_963082965.1 Carassius carassius
AATGGGGAAACAGCAGTGAAAGGAATCATGTATTTGGAAACATTCTTTTATTTTATTTGTTCAACAATATATATCTACATATCAGAAATAAATAAACAACACAACAGCAATAACAATAACACAGGTAACAATGTAAACAGAATAGAATTAACATTAATTATTATGTAATTTAGCAGAAAATATAGCAAAATAGGAACTAATAAGTTATTATTTACAGGATTCTTATTACAAGATTTATACATGTACACATTAAGCAATATACAATATACGTACTATATACAAGGAGATGAGGTAATGCAGTGCAATAGTATGCAATGTTAAGCAGATATTTACATTCACTAAAAACACATCTTTTTTTTCTATGAGAAAATAGGTATGTGTTTTATAGATGGTGTATAATGAATCGGTGAATTGGTATAAGAGGCAGATATTGTAGCAATAATGACTTGGGGAATGTGATTTGGGGGATGTAGTTGCAGATGGAGTGGGCTCTCTAGTTGTTATTTTTTTTCTTTTTTAGTTCCTCATCTACTACACTTTTGAAGTGTTCAAAACTGTTGAACACAACACCTTCAAAACCTGAAGTGGTGGACTTCCTAGTTGCTGGGCAATAGGTAAATATTTTTTGGCTACTTTCAGCAGCCTTGTCTTTGGAGGGCGTGTACCTCTTGCGCTGCCCACCACACTGGGGTACTTGGCAGGCCCCACAAGGCTTCATGGATTTATGAGGCTTGATTGGTCTGGATGTCAGCACAGGAGGCGGTGCGAAAGATATGAACCTTTGACTGCTGGATGCCCCACAGAGCATCATGGATGGTCCCTGTGGCTGTGCAGGAACCACTACCAGGACAGGAGCTGCTGACGCTCTGGGCGGGATGTACGTGGCCACAGGGGGTTTAGGTTGAATGGGCCGGTTCCCAAGCATTTCCACATCAACCCTGCAAAAATAAATCATACATACGATTATGAGTATAATTCATGAGAAATAATGTGTATGACTATCAATTCACATGGTTTGTTGTGTTTAAGTTTAAACCATTCAGCTGATAAATTCAGATATGTTCACATATTTTAATAAAGTAGTAAAGTCACATACTTGTGACATGAAGAACTGAACAACTTACTTCCCCTTCTGACCATGCCTTTTCCCAGCTGCATGACGTAGGCTCTGGTACTGAACCTGAGGTCGATCTGGAGCTGGAAGGGATTCTGGCAGAGTAGGAGCTGCTGGCATTGGTTCTTCTGACAGCACTCTTTGGTGGGGTTTCACCTTTGGCATTACTGTTGCCCTGTAGTTAGCCTTCTTCTCTTCCCGTGCCATGAATGTAGAGATGGACTTGGCATTCAGATTGGGCAGAGGAATGGAGAGACCTTTGAGGATGGGATCGTCTCTGACTCGGTCTACAATCCTTTTATACTGGCCCTTGATTGCATTGGTGATTTTAGTGGGGGAGGTGAGACGACTGGCTGGTGGCCGGTTTTTCAGCATCTTAATAATGAGGTACAACAGACGACTATCCTCAGTCACCTGGGCTGCCTGAGGGTACCTCATCCAGTAAAACTTTGTCTTCTGTGCTGCTCTGGTCTCAGGTGTGTCAGCTCCCAAGCATCTGCCAAACAGGGTGTAACCCCACCTTGACTCATACCTTTTTACAAAGTTGGCTGCAGACCTGTCATGCTCATGCAGAGCACCAACTGCATTGCCAATCTTCAGCCTTAGGTCAGCTGGCACTAGGTGACGGTCACTGTTGTCTGCCAGTTCTAAAATGAGCAGGGCCAAGGCTTCCACTTCCTCCAGCCCAGGAAGATGCAGATGGCTCTGGGTCATCAGCACATCCTGCAGAGCAGGACTGTCCTCCTCCTCTACCTGTTCTGATTGAGTGAGGATGACATGTTTGTCACTGACAGTGTCCATAGGATCCTCCTCTGACTCTGCACCCATGTCTACACCCTCATCTGCCAGCTTGTCCTCGCTTTGTTCAGCCGTCTCCTCTTCTTCACGGGACTGCTCTTCCTCAACTGCAAATATGTAATGTACTAATCACCAGTGTGTCTAGGCAGTTACAACAACTAACAGTAGACTAATTAATACAACATGGCAATGCTGCAGTTCATTTGTTTCATATTATGAAAAATAAAAATGAACTATATCATACATACTTGTCATGGATAGAATATGCATGATATTTATAGGTATTTGACTGCTCAGTATGTATGTATATTGTTATAATGCAAGATTGTGTACCTTGCTGGGCATAGTAATCCCTTGCAGTGAAGCTGGTTGACTGGCACATGGCATACTCTACTCCAAGGAGCTCCTCCTCGTCTGGGTCCTTGTATACAGCAGGGTATGGCATTGGAGTGGCAAAGTTGGGCTCGAGGACATGCTCTTTACCGAAGAGCACATCAGCCTGCTGATTCAGGCGCTGAATCTGCCGCGGGTCCATACACCACGTCTGCCTGCCATGGCCACCAGCAACCGGGAGTGATTCCATACGGCTGTTCCACTGCACAGCAAATGCAATCAGATACACCTGAAAGACATGACCATTCATGCATTATTGTACATCAGAAACTAATTTTGATTACAAAGTGGGCATCGCCCAGCAGCATGACATACAATTTGTCTTTTGTCCGCAATAGGCTATTTTGTGTGTGCGCATCTCATACACCCGGTTGATGCTATGTGAACAGCATAGAGCTCACACACGCACAGGAAGAGAGGGTAGCACAAAAGCAGGTAGGATACAGGTAAAATATGCTTATGAACAATGATGTGTAATCAATATTTATTTTAAATATTAAAGCTGTTTATACTTACTTGGAATGGCATAACTCCACATCTCTGTGAGGGAATGGCATTGTACAGGTGTGAGTGCAAGCCCTCCAAGGAATTACTGCCTCGCCGACACCTGTACTTGTTCAGGCGGACACCATTCAGCACCACCACCTTCACTGAAACATACAGCTGTATGCCAGGGGGTCCTATAAAACATATGTTGCTTATTTCTTATGGTGTCTGTGAGTTTGAGTTTGTATGATTTTACAATTATTAGTTAAAAAATGTTTACCCACCTGCATACAACTAAGATGCTTGCTTGCAGTTGCCCAGTGAGAATCCACTGCCTGTGCTGATTTGTACAGGTGGATTCCATCAATGTCAAGGCCTGCAGGTCCCTTGAACTCCGTAATGATGGACTCAATTGCTGAAGCTGTCTCCTGTAACAATCATTCACATTTATTTTATATAGTTATATCGCTTAAAATGTGAAATTATTTCAATAATTGGAAGTATTTCCAAAATGAAATATAGTAGTGTGACAACTTAGTTAATTTTAGTGAAGTATGTTTTGAGCTTCTTATACATAAAGATTATACATGGATTAATATTACACTTAACCTCAACCCCACGGGTGATCCATCTGACATAGGACCTGATCTGGTGAGGTTTGAGGAAGGCTATCATGTCCTCGTCTGAAAGACTGGCGTACAACTCCTGGTTGCCCTTCCTGACTGCCTGGATTAGGAGCATCATATCGTCCTTGTAGTAGGCCAGCACTGCACCTGCAAGGGCACTCATGAACACCCCATACTTGGCATGGCTCTGTTTGATGACAACAGCATCCCAGCGGTGCAGCCAGTGTCGAATGTCCAGTCGGACCACAGTGCCCTTCTGCACCCAGTCCCCGAACAGGTTCTCCAGGAAGGACGAACCACTGTCACTGAAACAATATAAATTCAGCATGTGTTCTTTGTTTTTTTAACATTAAATGAATGACAAATTTTGTCAGGGTATATGGATGTGTTATTACCTACCGACAACAGTTGTTATCTGCATATATGACAGTTGGTGCAGGAGCCCTAGCTCGTTCAAAGCGGCCCATCAGACCTTTGGCCATACGTCTGTAACACCCCTCAGACTCAGCTGCCACCACCACTGTGGTCAAGAACTGGCCCCACTCGTTCAGCACACTGGTGACATACTGCATGGTGCCCTGACCATCACCATATATCTTCTTAAGGACCTGGAAAACACAAAGCAGAACATTAATTTGATCATTTCTAACAAAAACCTGTCTGTCCAATATGATTTATATGAATTACAATGCATGTACATTTTGTATCCATCACATTTGAACGCTGAACAGTGAGGCCAAAGTCCCTTATTCAAAACAATAAGCTGGCTCAAGTCACTTTAAAGGGACTAAATAAATATTAACTCTGCTTAACTTCATGAATTGATACAATACACATACCTTTCTTGTACCATCAATGCAGAGGATTTCTCCAGTCACACTGAGGACTGAGGCTCTGTACACAGGCATCTTCTCCATCTCCATGATCATGTGTGCACGCCTCAGCACACGGGCACAAGGAAGGGGAGTCCGGGGCAGAGGAGGGGTGTAAGTACCAGCAGCTTTGACAAAGGACAGGATGCTCTTCTGAGATGATGCAGATCCAGCTGTGTGGGCTTCATACAGAAGAGTCTGGTACAGGTCACGGCGCTCCACATACCACTCATCATGTCCCTGCTGCAGCACTCTCTGGACTTTGTTCATGGACACACTGTTGACCCTGTCATTCAGAAGAGTAACCACGTCTTTGTCAATAGCACGCTTCCCACACAGTATGGCAGGAAACATGCTTCTGATGGCCGGGGCCAAGTTCATCAGAATCTTGGGACTGTGTGCCAGCCAAATGTACTGCTGAACATGATGACTGTCTTCATCTTCACTGTCTGCGTCACTATGTGTCTTACTCACTGCCCGCCTCATCTTTTCACAATGTGAACACTTCAGCTTCTCCGTCAACAGGGTGTAATTGTACTTCATCCCACACACTTGCCTGGCATAACTACCAAAGCCTTTCTTTTCAAGGTATTCACCTGGTGGTGCAGGGCAGTTGGAGCTAGGGCAGCGGATCTTGGCTTGCATCACACCAACTGGGCGCCAGAAGAAGGCAGGGGTTGTGAAAAAGGCCATCATGTTGGGCAGTCCTCCCTTGACAGAAGTAGGAATTGGGGGAGGGTGGAATTCCATCTTCTCCTTTAAAAGCCTTCTCTCCACAATCTCTCCTTTGGCATTCTTGTACCTGGAAGGCCTCTCAAACAGACCATACATCTCATCACATTTCAGCCACTTGATGTTAGGAGGAGCTATACCATTGGCTTGTGTAGATGAAGGTGGATGCTCCCAGTATTTCTGCCAGCCCTCGAGCGAGATGTTACCAGTTTCTGAGGCAGAGGTGTCAACAGGGGAAGAAGGTCTTCCCTGAGATGTGCTGAGGCTGTGGGAAGAGTCCTGACTCACAGCTGGTGTGAGCTCTCCCCAGGTGGTCAGCTGTGTGGAGACCGCTACCTCAGACTCTTCAAGGACAGTCTCTGTAAAAAAAAATCAGACAAAATGTATTGAGCACATTGCTTAAGATGTGAATATAATGACAAACACAAGCATTATCACAATAAACAAAGTTTGTTTCTATTTTCCATGTTATCAGATCCAATTTTAGAGAATACAAATGATATTTAATACAAACATTTTAGTATAGAGCTGCTACAAAAAATATAGGCAATAGTGTAAAAAAATATTGTAATATAATTTAAAAAATCCCACATTTCACATAAACAAATTAAATTGATTTTTGTATGTGTTATCTAAATGCCAACAAAGCATTTAGACATTAAATCTGTTACACTAAAAAAAGGGGCAGCTAGCTTGATAATATCCCTCACCCTGCTGAAAATTAAAGTGAAATACTAAACCTACTGTCGTCATTATCGGTGCCATAAAATGTGTGATATTTCAGCAGTGTATTTAGTCAGATGTTTGAAATACATCAGTGAGAAAATGTTATATGAATTTTAAAATAGAGTTATGGCGTGTTAAATGTTAATTACCAGCAGCTGCCAACAATTCAGCATCACTGGCATATTCAGGATCCTGCTGGAACTTAGAAAGGGTAGATTCAGCCTTCTTTCCTCTGTCTTTCTTGGACTCCTGTTCATGCAGAAAATAAAGAAATTATAGAAAAACACATACAGAGTTGTATTGTACCACATAAACACAAGTACTTACACTGTTACCACTTCCTATGTCTAAAGCACAAGCTTTTGTGCAGAGTAAACATTGATGATTTTACTATTGAAGGTGCATTAATATGTGCCTAACTGATTTACACATGCACTACATTTTTTTTTTATAAACAAAACAGTAAATATAATTTAATCTCAGTTAACGGGTCAAAGTTACCTCCAAGCGTTTGTCAAGATGAAAGGTGACAGGCGGGAACTCTCTGGCATACTGCAGCAATCGCTCCTTTTGCCACTTTAGGAGATCGTTCTTCTCACCCTTCTGGCAATATTCAGACAGCAGCCATATGACCCAGCCAACATCATTTTCGAGCAGCCACCTGAAAGACTGTCCTGCATATTTGCCGAATGTGACAACTAGCTGGCCTTTCCACATTTCCCCTCCAGCTTTCTTTGCAGCAGCCTCCGCCTTTTCAGAATCCAGACAGCTGGGGTCTAGTGCTTTGCTGGGGGCCACTGCCACACTCTTAGCTGCATCCGTACACTGCAGCTTGGCCTCTCCCTGCCTGTACAGACGGATGCATGGGTACAGGTGCTATTTTTGGTGGCTGCTCAGCTGCTGTTTCAGTGAGAAGCTTTTCCCACACACTTCACACACATGTCCCTTTGGACCATGAAGCTGCATGTGCCGAGTCAGGTTGGACTTCACAGAGAAACTACTGCCACATACACTGCACTTGTGTCCCTCCAAATCCATGCTTTTTATCTGTTGTAATAAAACAGAAACAGATTCAGATTAGTTTATTCTTTTCAAACTGTACAGGGGACTAAACACTGGAAGACCAGGAGATGCAAAACATGTACACAAGTAACAGTACTGCTATTACTATTACTTAAAGTAGAAGTAAAAAGGTATTTTGTAAAATATTAGTAATTAAAAAAAAATACTACACAAGTACTGAGTAATCTTTATGGATGTTATCTGATTTACCTTTTAATGTGATATTTCATATGATTAGCTAAAAGTTCAAAAGGTAATGGTTTTATATTTTTGATTGCCTTGTGTTTTCAGTGTTTAAACATGTTATTGACTGTTAATGACTTATCAGTTACTATGAGACAAAATAGTTTAGATTAGTGGAGATAGCCAGACAAAACAGGCCTAAACTATTTAAATGTACATGTGAAAAAGCTTTTTCAGGGCAGTATATAAAAAAAAGTTTTTATGATCCGTATTATTAAAAAATAAATAAAATAACATTTTAGAAGTTCTGCAAGGTGTATGTAAACTTATTACTAAAGTATAATGTAACAAAAATCATAACATTATTAGACCCCAAAATGTTGCAATGGTTATCACGTTCTCATGTTGCTATGGTTACTATGTCAAATCATCGCAATTTCATGACTCACAGGACTATAATTTAGCGGGTTCACTCGCACATTTAAATGCTGTTACACTCCTCAAACTTTACAGTGTGAATGTAACCACTGGTCCTCTAGAAGCATGAAAAACAAAACTATTATTTAGATCGTCAATAGCGCTCCCTTTAAGCCATCACTTACGCCACTTACCGCGTTCTGCACTCTCACTGAAACTCTCACTGAAACTCTCATCATAAACACTGAAGTTGTCCGCACTGCAGTGAATCTCTTATTTACATCGCGTCTAGACTTTGTTGTTTATAAGGAGATTTTTGCGAAAGGATAAAGCTCGCGCTGATTCTGAACATTTTGAGTGAATTCTCCACATGGTGACTAAAACGCCTCTGATTTGCCACTGCGTTCATGCGCGTAATATACATGTCTGTGATTGGCTACAATGCTCAACGCTGAAACAACACTAACGTTAGCTTCGTTTCATTTTTGAATAATAAAATATTGTGTCCTCCAGTGCCCGGACTCGACTGTACTCGGCAAATTTTCCAAGTCTAAAATGTTCGAGTCCGTGACAAGTCCGAGTACAAATTCACCCGAGTGAAAAAAAAAAAAAGAGTCAATGCCAGATCTCTGAATCTTAGAATGTTTGGTTCTGGTTATTACTTGGATGGGAGACTGCCTGAGAATAATACCAGGTGCTGTAAGCTTTTGGGTTTTCTTCCCTACTTATATATTGAACTGGAGATTGGAGTGGCTGATCTTTAAATAGCCCTCTCTATGCAGCAGCCTTCGCTTACGGCCATACCTGGCTATGCCTGGTTAGTACTTGGATGGGAAACCGCCTGGGAATACCAGGTGCTGAAAGCTTTTTGGAAATTTTTCATTAGTTATGTAATAATCTTGAAAAAAAAAAAAGAGTCAATGCCAGATCTCTGAATCTTAGAATGTTTGGTTCTGGTTATTACTTGGATGGGAGACTGCCTGAGAATAATACCAGGTGCTGTAAGCTTTTGGGTTTTCTTCCCTACTTATATATTGAACTGGAGATTAGAGTGGCTGATCTTTAAATAGCCCTCTCTCTGCAGCAGCCTTCGCTTACGGCCATACCTGGCTATGCCTGGTTAGTACTTGGATGGGAAACCGCCTGGGAATACCAGGTGCTGAAAGCTTTTTGGAAATTTTTCAAATTTTTTTACTTTTTGGAATTTTTTCACTAATTATATAATAATCATGCAAAAAAAAAAAAAAAAGAGTCAATGCCCGATGTCTGAATCTTAGCATGTTTGGTTCTGGTTACTACTTGGATGGGAGACCGCCTGGGATTGCCAGGTGCTGTAAGCTTTTGGGTTTTCGTCCCTATTTATATAATGTACTGGAGATTACAGTGGCTGATCTTTAATTAGACCTCTCTTTGCAGCAGCTTTCGCTTACGGCCATACCAACCTGGCTATGCCCGATCTCGTCTGATCTCGGAAGCTAAGCAGGTTTGGGCCTGGTTAGTACTTGGATGGGAGACCGCCTGGGAATACCAGGTGCTGTAAGCTTTTGGGTTTTATTCCGAACTTATATAATGAACTGGAGATTAGAGTGTCTGATCTTTAAATAGCCCTCTCTTTGCAGCAGCTTTCGCTTACGGCCACACCAACCTGGCTATGCCTGATCTCGTCTGATCTCGGAAGCTAAGCAGGTTTGGGCTTGGTTAGTACTTGGATGGGAGACCGCCTGGGAATACCAGGTGCTGTAAGCTTTTTGGAAAATTTTCATTAGTTATGTAATAATCTTGAAAAAAAAAAAAGAGAGTCAATGCCAGATCTCTGAATCTTAGAATGTTTGGTTCTGGTTATTACTTGGATGGGAGACTGCCTGAGAATAATACCAGGTGCTGTAAGCTTTTGGGTTTTCTTCCCTACTTATATATTTAACTGGAGATTAGAGTGGCTGATCTTTAAATAGCCCTCTCTTTGCAGCAGCTTTCGCTTACGGCCATACCAACCTGGCTATGCCTGATCTCGTGTGATCTCGGAAGCTAAGCAGGTTTGGGCTTGGTTAGTACTTGGATGGGAGACCGCCTGGGAATACTAGGTACTGTAAGCTTTTTGGAAAATTTTCATTAGTTATGTAATAATCTTGAAAAAAAAAAAGAGTCAATGCCAGATCTCTGAATCTTAGAATGTTTGGTTCTGGTTATTACTTGGATGGGAGACTGCCTGAGAATAATACCAGGTGCTGTAAGCTTTTGGGTTTTCTTCCCTACTTATATATTGAACTGGAGATTAGAGTGGCTGATCTTTAAATAGCCATCTCTCTGCAGCAGCCTTCGCTTACGGCCATACCTGGCTATGCCTGGTTAGTACTTGGATGGGAAACCGCCTGGGAATACCAGGTGCTGAAAGCTTTTTGGAAATTTTTCAAATTTTTTTACTTTTTGGAATTTTTTCACTAATTATATAATAATCGTGCAAAAAAAAAAAAAAAAAAAAAAAAAACAAGAGTCAATGCCCGATGTCTGAATCTTAGCATGTTTGGTTCTGGTTACTACTTGGATGGGAGACCGCCTGGGATTGCCAGGTGCTGTAAGCTTTAGGGTTTTCGTCCCTATTTATATAATGTACTGGAGATTACAGTGGCTGATCTTTAATTAGCCCTCTCTTTGCAGCAGCTTTCGCTTACGGCCATACCAACCTGGCTATGCCCGATCTCGTCTGATCTCGGAAGCTAAGCAGGTTTGGGCCTGGTTAGTACTTGGATGGGAGACCGCCTGGGAATACCAGGTGCTGTAAGCTTTTGGGTTTTATTCCGAACTTATATAATGAACTGGAGATTAGAGTGTCTGATCTTTAAATAGCCCTCTCTTTGCAGCAGCTTTCGCTTACGGCCATACCAACCTGGCTATGCCTGATCTCGTCTGATCTCGGAAGCTAAGCAGGTTTGGGCTTGGTTAGTACTTGGATGGGAGACCGCCTGGGAATACCAGGTGCTGTAAGCTTTTTGGAAAATTTTCATTAGTTATGTAATAATCTTGAAAAAAAAAAAAAGAGTCAATGCCAGATCTCTGAATCTTAGAATGTTTGGTTCTGGTTATTACTTGGATGGGAGACTGCCTGAGAATAATACCAGGTGCTGTAAGCTTTTGGGTTTTCTTCCCTACTTATATATTGAACTGGAGATTAGAGTGGCTGATCTTTAAATAGCCTTCTCTATGCAGCAGCCTTCGCTTACGGCCATACCTGGCTATGCCTGGTTAGTACTTGGATGGGAAACCGCCTGGGAATACCAGGTGCTGAAAGCTTTTTGGAAATTTTTCAAATTTTTTTACTTTTTTGAATTTTTTCACTAATTATATAATAATCATGCAAAAAAAAAAAAAAAAAAAAAGAGTCAATGCCCGATGTCTGAATCTTAGCATGTTTGGTTCTGGTTATTACTTGGATGGGAGACTGCTTGAGAATAATACCAGGTGCTGTAAGCTTTTGGGTTTTCTTCCCTACTTATATATTGAACTGGAGATTAGAGTGGCTGATCTTTAAATAGCCTTCTCTATGCAGCAGCCTTCGCTTACGGCCATACCTGGCTATGCCTGGTTAGTACTTGGATGGGAAACCGCCTGGGAATACCAGGTGCTGAAAGCTTTTTGGAAATTTTTCAAATTTTTTTACTTTTTTGAATTTTTTCACTAATTATATAATAATCATGCAAAAAAAAAAAAAAAAAAAAAGAGTCAATGCCCGATGTCTGAATCTTAGCATGTTTGGTTCTGGTTAATACTTGGATGGGAGACTGCCTGAGAATAATACCAGGTGCTGTAAGCTTTTGGGTTTTCTTCCCTACTTATATATTGAACTGGAGATTAGAGTGGCTGATCTTTAAATAGCCCTCTCTCTGCAGCAGCCTTCGCTTACGGCCATACCTGGCTATGCCTGGTTAGTACTTGGATGGGAGACTGCCTGGGAATACCAGGTGCTGTAAGCTTTTGTGTTTTATTCCGAACTTATATAATGAACTGGAGATTAGAGTGTCTGATCTTTAAATAGCCCTCTCTTTGCAGCAGCTTTCACTTACAGCCATACCAACCTGAGGGCGCTAGAGAGCTACAGGAAGTGTTGGCTGCAGTTGGGAGAGGAGGGCTCTCCTCCATTTTGATTTTTCTGTCAGTGTTTGTTTTGTGAGTTGTTTTTGGACTTTAGTTTATTTTTTGTGTTTTTTCAGTTTTAAACCACCTAACAGCAGCATCTTGCTGGCTGGAGGGTGGTTAATTTTTTGTTTGATTTTTGTACAATGGACGGATTATTGGCAAACGACACTGGACTGGCTGGAGAGACACGCATGGCAAACGACACTGGAATGGCTGGAGAGACACGTATGGCAAACGAAACTGGACTGGCTGGAGAGACACGTATGGCAAACGACACTGGACTGCTTGGAGAGACACGTATGGCAAATGACCATGGACTGGCTGGAGAGACACGCATGGCAAATGACCCTGGAGTGGAGTATCGACAACGAGCAGGACACGGTAAAAAACAAGATGCAAGAGATAAAATTGGTGAAAGGAAATACTTAAAGGAGGCAACTGTGATTGTGAATGTCGAGAACGTAAATGAGGTGAGAGCTGTGGATATTATTAAAGCGGTGGCGGAAAAATGTGGATATGGTAAAATTTTAGCACTAAGGCCAAGACAAGGAAAGGAATATGAACTGACAATGGAGAAAGAAGAAACATGTGATGAACTGACTGAGGGATTGTTAATTAAAGGAGTTAACTGTGAGATAAAGAAACTGCAAAATAGAGATTATGTTGTTTCCTTCATGCACCTGCCCGTCTACCTTGATGATAAAGACATTTTTAGAAAATTGGAGGGATGGGGAGTTAATCCCATTTCAAAATTAAAAAGAAGATGCTACCCGGGCACTGAAATAGAGGATGGAACAAGGTTTTTAAAAGTGAGATTCCCCAAGGAGGTGGCATCATTGCCCTACAGCACAAAGCTGGAAACAGCAGAAGGGCCGCAGTACTTTAGGGTGATGCACAGCCACCAGGTGAAGACCTGTAAGCTGTGCATGAGCCCGGATCATCTGCTCAAAGAATGCCCTGAATTTAAGTGTCACAAGTGCGAGGAAAGGGGGCATTTCGCAAGGGATTGCAATGTGGTCAGATGCCCGGAGTGTCAAAAGATTTTAAACAAGTGTGAGTGTTGGATGGAGGGAGAGGAAGGAGGTCTGGAGCATCGGGTGGACGGACAGGTGCATGAAGGAAACACTGAAGAGGAAGGAGATATTGATGAAGGACAAGGGGATGAAGGATTATCACAAAAGGAAACAGAAAGAGGAACAGGCAACCAAGAGGAAGAAGAAGAAGGAAAAAAGAATGATATGGATGAGGAACAAACAGCAGAACAGAATACCCAATGGACAGAAATGGAAATATCGGACAGTTTTAAAAATCTTTTGGATAATGTGGAGAGGGATGGACAGGGAATGTATGATCAAAACAAAGAAATGGACAGTGAAGAAGAAACAAGGATGGACAACATGGGAAAAGACAGAGGGGAGAGAGGACAAAGTAGAAGAAGAACATTAAAGGTAAAACCAAATGTGGAAAATGCAAGAAAAAAGTTAATGACAAGGGGCCGAGTAAAAAGTGTAAACAGATATGAAGTGTTAAGAGGGCTGGAGGGAGAAGATGGAAAATAATGGTTTTTATGTATTTATTTTTATTTATTTTAATGGTTTTAAGTTGTGTTACTTTTAATGCAAGGGGATTGATGGACATGGGTAAATTTGAAAAGGTGAAAGAAATGTGTAAAGGAGAGGATGTGATTTTATTACAAGAAACTAACTGGAGGGAAGAGTACATGACTGAAATAAGGAAAAGGTGGAGCGGAGAGATTTTATATAACAATGGTGATGGGAGGCTTGGAAGAGGAGTTGCGATTTTAATAAAAGAAAACTGTGGGGTATCATGTAAAACAATATATAATGACGTAGATGGGAAATGTATTGCGGTTGAAATGGAGTATGAGGAGAAAAAAGTTATTGTAGTTAATATTCATGCACCGACTGTAGAGAATGAAAAGAAGGAATATTTTAATGTATTAAGAGATTTTTTAAAAAAGCATAAAGAAGTTATTATGATGGGTGATTTTAATACCGTTTTCAGTAAATTAGAAATGGGGGAGGGAATGGTTTTTAAAAATGATAAAGGAAGAAAAGAACTGAAACTATTAATGGAAGAAAATAATATGATTGATGTATGGAGAGAAAGAAATGAAAAAAAGAAAGAATATTCAAGGAGGCAATTAGTAGGGAATTTTATGTGTAAGACAAGGATTGATTTTATTTTGTGTACAAGGAACATTGAAGGATATATCGGTAACATTAAATATGAAGAATCAAGCTTAAGTGACCATAAACCAATTTTTTTGCAAGTAGACTGGAGTTCAGTGAAAAGAGGGCCGGGTGTATGGGTGTTAAATGTAGAGGTTTTAAAGAATGAGGAGTATGTTTTAAGAATTAAAGAAATTATTGAAAAAGAAAAGGAGAATGAAATGTACAGTGAAGATAAAAGGATATGGTGGGAAAATGTTAAATATTTAGTTAAAAAATTCACAATAAAGTATTGCAAATTAATACAGATATGTAAGAGGAAGAAGGAGAGAGAAATAAGAGAAAAATTGGAAAAGGAATTAAATGAGAATGGGAAAGATATACAAAAAATAAAAGAATTGGAGGGAATATTGAAAGAAATGGAAGAGAAAAAATATGAAGGAGCAAGACTAAGAAGTAAAGCTAAATATACTGTGGAGGGAGAAAAATGTACAAAATTTTTCTTTGATCTAGAAAAAATACGAGGGAAAGCTGGAATGATTAAAGAAATAAGAGGAAAAAATGGTGTAGTGGTGGAAACAAATGAGGAAATATTAAAAGAAGTAAAAGCATATTATGAGAACCTGTTTAGTACTGAGGGGTTGAAGGAAGAAGAGAAATTGGAGTTACTTAAGCAAATAAAAACAACAGTAGGAGAAGTAGACAAAAAAGAGTGTGATGAAGAGATAAGAGAAGAAGAGATAAAAAGAGCAATAAGTGAATTAAACAAAAATAAAAGTCCAGGTATAGATGGTTTGGGGAGTGAATTTTATATTGTTTTTAAAGATTTTTTAACCAGTATTTTAAAAGAAGTATATGAAGAGATCTTTAAAAAAGAAGAAATGAATCAGAGAATGGGGATGGGATTATTAAAGTTGATATATAAAAGAAAAGGAGATAAAGTAGACTTAAAAAATTATAGACCAATTACAATGTTGAATACAGATCTGAAAATTTTAACAAAAGTTTTAGCCAACAGATTGAAAGAGGTAATGCCAACCATAATTGAAACAAATCAAGTGTATGGAGTTAAAGTGAAAGATATAGCGGACACAACTTTAAGTATAATAGATAGAATAAGATATATGAAAGAAAAAAACAAAAAAGGATATGTTATTAGTTTGGATTTCGAAAAGGCTTTTGATAGAGTGGAGCATGAATATTTATTTGGAATTTTAAGAAGGTACGGGTTTGGGGAAAATTTTATCAAGTGGATTACAATTTTATATAGTGGAGCAATAACAAGAATACAGTGTAATGGTTTTTTAACTGAATGTTTTAAAATTACTAGATCAATAAGACAAGGATGTCCATTATCAGCGCTTTTATATTCTTTAGTTGCAGAACCATTGGGATTAGCTATTAAAATAGACGAAGACATAAGAGGGATAAACATTGAAGGAAGTGGGGGAAATGAAAAAATATTTCAATATGCAGATGATACGACAATAATAGTTAAAGATATAGAGAGTGTTAATAAAGTAATGGAAGTAGTACAGATGTTTTGTAGGGGATCAGGAGGTAAGATAAATGAAGAAAAAACTATATATATGAGATTTGGAGGAGTGACTGTTTTAACAGAGTATTTTCATTTTAAAGAAACAAAAGAAATAAGGATTTTAGGTGTTCTAATGGGAAAAGAAGAAAGGAATGTTAAAGAAAAAATGTGGGAAGAAATAGTAGGAGGTATTGAAAGAAGGTTAAATTTTTGGAAATTGAGGACATTAAGTTTAAAAGGGAAGGTTTTAATTTTAAATGTGTTAATGGTGTCAAAGTTGTGGTATGTTTTATATGTGACTGCTATGCCAATGTGGGTGGAGACAAGGTTGAAAAAATGTTTTTTAGATTTTTTATGGAATAGTAAACCGTCAAGAATTGCATATAGTACATTAATAGGAGAAATAGGGAAAGGAGGGATGGGATTAATTGATGTTGAACAGAGAAAAAATAGCTTAAGAATTAAAATAGTAAAAAAATATCTAGATGATGGTCACAAAACTGCATGGAAAAAGACAATGGAATATTTTTTAAACAAATGTGGGGATTTTAACATGGGGGATGGGATTTTATGGATGAAAACAAAGAATTGGATGACAGAGTGCTTACCAGAGTTTTATTGGGAAATGTTTAGTGCCTGGGGAAAATTTTTAGATAGACTTGAGTATGATCCACATGGGAGAGAAAACATTTTAAATCAACCTCTGTTTTTAAACCAAAACATTTTAAAACAAGACAAAGGAATTTTTTTAAAGAAATGGATGGAAGTGGGGATAACAAGAGTGAGAGATGTTTTGTATGAATTTAAAGAAGGGTTTTTACCAACACAATTTATTGTAGATGCAATGGAGGAGGCAAAAGAGGATTACAGTGAACAAGTAATACAAAATAAATATGAAATCATTAAAAATGCAATACCTAAAGAGTGGATAAAAAGAATAGAAAGTATGGAAGGAGAGCCAAAAGAGAAATGTATTCATGTGAAATTAGGGGAAAAACTGTATGATTTTAAGGAATGTACTGTGAAAATGATTTATTGTGCTTTTAGAGATGATGTTTTTAAAGAGCCGATTGCAAATGGTTACTGGGTGCAGAAATTCAAAGATTTAAAAAAAGAGTGTATATGGAGAAACATGACGGGGAAATGTGTGGAAACAAAATTGGAATGTTTGGAGTATTTTATAAGGCATAAAGTGGTTTTTACTGATGTTATTTTAAATAAAATAGGAATGGAAGAAAATGCTCTGTGTAAAGTGTGCCAGGAAGAGGAAGAGGGGATTTTACATATGTTTTTACATTGTAGAGAGCTAGAGGACTTTTTAAGGAAATGTAAATGTTTAATTAAAGATGTGACTGAGGAGTGGGATGAAAATGTAATGGAATGGAACAGAGTTGTGATGTTGGTTGGGAAAAAAAGTTTCAAAACAAAAGTTTCATTAATCTGTGTGTAATGCTAATGAAAAGTGCAATATGGGACAGAAGAACTGTGGCTAAAAAGGAAAAAATTGTGTTGGATATTTGGAGGATGTTTAAAAGAAAAACAGAATTATATACTGAAAGACTGTATGTGTACTTTAAAGGTGTAAATATGTTAGACTCTTTTTATGATGTTTTTACCCCAAAAGTTTATTGTGTTTTAAATGATTTAATGTGGAAGCTGCCAGGAAGTAAAGGAGATTTTTAAATTATCTATGTAAAGGAAAGATGTGTAATGTAGGGATGTGTAAAGACAATGTTCTGTATTTTCTGTTGATTGCGTTTAATCTATTGTATTTTATTGATTGAAATTTCTTAATAAAAAAAAAAAAAAAAAAAAAAAGGCTATGCCTGATCTCGTCTGATCTCGGAAGCTAAGCAGGTTTGGGCTTGGTTAGTACTTGGATGGGAGACCGCCTGGGAATACCAGGTGCTGTAAGCTTTTTGGAAAATTTTCATTAGTTATGTAATAATCTTGAAAAAAAAAAAAGAGTCAATGCCAGATCTCTGAATCTTAGAATGTTTGGTTCTGGTTATTACTTGAATGGGAGACTGCCTGAGAATAATACCAGGTGCTGTAAGCTTTTGGGTTTTCTTCCCTACTTATATATTGAACTGGAGATTAGAGTGGCTGATCTTTAAATAGCCCTCTCTCTGCAGCAGCCTTCGCTTACGGCCATACCTGGCTATGCCTGGTTAGTACTTGGATGGGAAACCGCCTGGGAATACCAGGTGCTGAAAGCTTTTTGGAAATTTTTCAAATTTTTTTACTTTTTGGAATTTTTTCACTAATTATATGATAATCATGCAAAAAAAAAAAAAAAAAAAAAAAAAGAGTCAATGCCCGATGTCTGAATCTTAGCATGTTTGGTTCTGGTTACTACTTGGATGGGAGACCGCCTGGGATTGCCAGGTGCTGTAAGCTTTTGGGTTTTCGTCCCTATTTATATAATGTACTGGAGATTACAGTGGCTGATCTTTAATTAGCCCTCTCTTTGCAGCAGCTTTCGCTTACGGCCATACCAACCTGGCTATGCCCGATCTCGTCTGATCTCGGAAGCTAAGCAGGTTTGGGCCTGGTTAGTACTTGGATGGGAGACCGCCTGGGAATACCAGGTGCTGTAAGCTTTTGGGTTTTATTCCGAACTTATATAATGAACTGGAGATTAGAGTGTCTGATCTTTAAATAGCCCTCTCTTTGCAGCAGCTTTCGCTTACGGCCATACCAACCTGGCTATGCCTGATCTCGTCTGATCTCGGAAGCTAAGCAGGTTTGGGCTTGGTTAGTACTTGGATGGGAGACCGCCTGGGAATACCAGGTGCTGTAAGCTCTTTGGAAAATTTTCATTAGTTATGTAATAATCTTGAAAAAAAAAAAAGAGTCAATGCCAGATCTCTGAATCTTAGAATGTTTGGTTCTGGTTATTACTTGGATGGGAGACTGCCTGAGAATAATACCAGGTGCTGTAAGCCTTTGGGTTTTCTTCCCTACTTATATATTGAACTGCAGATTAGAGTGGCTGATCTTTAAATAGCCCTCTCTCTGCAGCAGCCTTCGCTTACGGCCATACCTGGCTATGCCTGGTTAGTACTTGGATGGGAAACCGCCTGGGAATACCAGGTGCTGAAAGCTTTTTGGAAATTTTTCAATTTTTTTTACTTTTTGGAATTTTTTCACTAATTATATAATAATCGTGCAAAAAAAAAAAAAGAGTCAATGCCCGATGTCTGAATCTTAGCATGTTTGGTTCTGGTTACTACTTGGATGGGAGACCGCCTGGGATTGCCAGGTGCTGTAAGCTTTTGGGTTTTCGTCCCTATTTATATAATGTACTGGAGATTACAGTGGCTGATCTTTAATTAGCCCTCTCTTTGCAGCAGCTTTCGCTTACGGCCATACCAACCTGGCTATGCCCGATCTCGTCTGATCTCGGAAGCTAAGCAGGTTTGGGCCTGGTTAGTACTTGGATGGGAGACCGCCTGGGAATACCAGGTGCTGTAAGCTTTTGGGTTTTATTCCGAACTTATATAATGAACTGGAGATTAGAGTGTCTGATCTTTAATTAGCCCTCTCTTTGCAGCAGCTTTCGCTTACGGCCACACCAACCTGTGCACCCCTGTTCATTGTAGTGGTACAACCCAGGAAGTGCAAGTGTGTGTGGAAAGGACGGAAGCTAACTCTAGAATTGTTTGTTTGTTAATTTTTTTGATTTAAGACTGAATTGAAACAGGATTTTTTTCTTTATCTATTTAATAAGTCTTAAACCACGAACCAGCAGCTTCTTGCTGTCTGGGGAGTGGTTTATTTTTTATTTTTTTATTCAGAATGAGTGAACTGGATCAACTGCTTGTTTCACAACTAGCAACGAATTTGAAACAAACTAATGCAATTCACCAAGGAAAAGGATTAAGACAAGGAGAAGGGATGATGGCAAAAGAAATGAAGAAACAAAGGATCTATTCAAAAGAAGCTACAGCAATAATTGACATCAGTAAAGTGCTTAATGGAGGAGCGGAGGACATATTTAGAGCAATAAAGGAAGCGTGGAAAAAATTCTTGCGGTAAGACCAAAGACTAATAAACAATATGAAGTGACTTTTGAAACGGAGGAAGTTTGTGATGGACTGTTAAATGGTTTGCAAATTAAAGGACAAATATGTGATGTTAAAAAACTCCAGGACAGAGAATTTGTAGTCTCGTTCATGCATCTGCCTGTCTATCTAGATGATGATGACATAACCTTGAAATTGGAAGGATGGGGAGTTACTCCCATAACAGAGATAAGGAGGAGGTTTTATCCAGGAACAGAGATAGAGGATGGGACAAGATTTGTTAAGGTCAAGTTCCCAAAGGAGGTGGCATCATTTCCATACAGTACAAGGTTTGAGACAACTGAAGGTTCACAGTACTTCAGGATAATACACAGTAGGCAGGTCAAAAATTGTAGATTGTGTTTAAGTCCAGAACATATCATCAAAGACTGTCCTGAGTTTAAATGTTTTAAATGCAATGATCAAGGACATTTCTCAAGAGACTGTACAGCAATTGAATGTCCAGACTGTGGCAAACCTCTTAATATATGTGAATGCTGGATGGACGGTAATGAGAAGCAATCAGAGGAGCATCAAAGTATGGATAGGCAGGTGCAAGAGGAGATTGTAGAAACCACAAAGACTTTTGAACCGATGGAAAACAAACAACAAGAGCAAATAGAATATATGGAAAATCAGAAGTTGAAGGACCAAAGTCACCAGGACGGAGAAGTAGACAGAATGGAGGATGATACAGCGGATGGAGAGGAACAGAATGGTGCAACTGACAAGGAAGTAAATGATGAAGAGGAGAGCGACGAGGTGGAGGAACTGGATATGGAACAACAGGAGGCAAGAAAAGAAAGAGAAAAGGTTGGAAAAATGATAAGAAGAAAATCAATGAAGGTAAAGCCAAATCTTAATGTTGCTAGAAAGAAAAAGATGACTGAAATAGATAAAAAGAAGTTGGGATTGATACAAGAACAAGATTGTGAGAGAGACTAAAGATGAGTGGTTTTAAATGTTTATTTTTTATTGGAATGGTTTTAAACTTTGTGAGTTTAAATGCAAGAGGTTTAATGAGTGTTAAGAAATTTGAGATGGTAAAAGAACTATGCAAAAAACAGGATGTTATAATTTTACAAGAAACAAACTGGAAAGATGAAATGATTGAGGATGTGAAAAAAAGATGGAAAGGACAAATGTTTTATAATAATGGTGATGGAAGGTTAGGAAGGGGGGTAGCCATTTTAATAAAGGAAAATGTTGAAATTAATTCATATGAAGTCTATAATGACAAAAAAGGCAAATGTGTTGGGATTAATATTAGGAAAGATGATCATGAATTTGTGATAATTAATTTGCATGCGCCCACTCAAGAGGGAGAAAAAAAGATTTTTTTTGAGGGATTAAGAATTGTAATTAAGAAATATAAAAATGTCATTTTAGTTGGGGATTTTAATACTGTTTTTAGTAAGATGGACATGGCAGATGGGATGGTTTTTAGAACAGATGTGGGAAGGAAAGAGTTAAAAGAAATGATGGAGGAGAGAAATTTGATAGATGTTTGGAGGGAAAACCATGAAAGGAAAAGAGACTTTTCCCGAAGACAACTGGTTGGGAATTTTATGTGTCAGACAAGAATCGATTTTATTTTAAGTGAAAGGGATATGGAATATTTTTTGGGGGACATTTGTTATAAGGATACCAGCTTGAGTGATCACAAAATGCTGTTATGGAATATTGATTTTAGTAAAGAAAAAAAAGGGCCTGGAGTGTGGATACTAAATTCAGAAATTTTGACAAGTGAAAGTTATAGAATAGGAATTGAGGAAATATTAGATAAAGAGAAAGAGGACGGAATGTACTTTGAAGATAAACGCTTATGGTGGCAAAATGTAAAGTATGAAATAAAAAAATATTCTATAAACTATAGCAAAATGGTACAGAAAGTTAAAAAAGCAAAGGAGCTGGAAATAAGGAAACAACTCAGAGAAGAGTCAATTAAAAGTGAAGTAAACATAAAACAGATAATACTTTTGGAGGAAGAGTTGCGGAAAATTGAGGAAGAAAAGTGTAAAGGAGCAATTATAAGGAGTAAGGCAAAAAACACAATTGCAGGAGAAAAATGTACAAAATTTTTCTTTAATTTGGAAAAAAGTAGAGGCAAGGCAAAGTTAATAAAAGAATTACAAAATAAAAAAGGAGAAATAGTGAAAGATATAAGTGGAATTTTAATAGAGGTGAAAGACTATTATGAGGGGCTTTTTGAAACAAAAGGAATCGACGAAAAAGAGAAAAATCAGTTATTAGAGAGTGTTACAGCTAAAGTAAGTAGAGAAGATAAAGAGGAATGTGATAAAGAAATTAGTGAAGAGGAAATTGTACAAGCTATCAATAGTTTAAAAGGAAACAAAAGCCCGGGGACAGATGGGATAGTAAATGAATTTTATAAAGTTTTTAAAGAGAAGATAAGTGGGATTTTAAAGGAAGTATATAAAGAGATTTTTAATAAAAGAGAATTGGATCAGAGGATGAGTATAGGGTTGATGAAATTAATTTATAAAAGGAAAGGAAGTAAAAATAATTTGAGTAATTTTAGGCCAATAACAATGTTAAACACAGATTTAAAAATACTATCTAAAATTCTTGCAAACAGAATGAAAAATATTTTACCCAAAATTATAGTGACTAATCAGGCATATGGTGTAAGAGGGAGAGATATTGCTGATATAACGAGTAGTGTAAGAGACATAATAAGCTATTTAAATGAAACACAGAAGGATGGATATGTTGTAAATTTTGATTTTGAAAAGGCTTTTGATAGGGTAGAACATGATTTTTTATTTGCGATATTAGAACTTTTTGGGTTTGGAAAAAATTTTAACGAATGGATAAAAATTTTATATAATAACGTAATGACAAGAGTGATGTGTAATGGTTTCTTAACGGAACCTTTTAGAATAACAAGGTCAATAAGGCAAGGATGTCCACTCTCTGCACAGATATATACTTTGGTAGCAGAACCTTTAGGTTTAATGATTAAGAAAGATAAAAGCATTCAAGGTATTAAAATAGAAGAAGGTAAAGAAGAGAAAAAGATATTCCAATATGCAGACGACACAACACTGATTTTAAAAGACTTAGAAAGTATGAAGGAAGTAATGAGAAATGTAGAGAGGTATGGTAAAGGTACAGGTGCAAGAGTTAATGAAGAAAAAACTGTGTACATGAAGTTTGGAAAGGTACCAAATTTAGGAGGAGTTTTTAATTTTGAGGAGGTGAAGGAAACAAAAATTTTGGGTGTGACTTTAGGAAAAGACGAGAAAGGGGCAAGAGAAAGAATGTTTGAAAAGTTGTTGGGGGAAATGGAAAGGAGATTAATTTTTTGGAGGGGAAGATTTTTAAGTTTGAAAGGGAAAATTTTAGTGGTTAATGCTTTAATGTTATCCAAAATGTGGTATATTTTAATGGTGAGCGCAATGCCAAGATGGGTGGAAGTAAGAATAAAAAGATGTGTTTTAGATTTTATTTGGGAGAAGAAACCCCCAAGAGTTGCTTATAACACTCTGATAGGACACGCTGATAAAGGAGGAATGGGATTAGCTGATGTAGAATTAAAAAAGAAAAGTATGAGAATTAAAGTTGTGAAAAAGTATATAGATGATCAAGAAAAAGGAGAATGGAAAGATACAATGAAATATTATTTGGACAAATGTGGTAACGTGAAACTAGGGGACAGTGTTTTATGGATGAAAATGAAAACATGGATGTTTGAAAGAATACCAGATTTTTATAAAGAAGTTTTAAAAGCTTGGGGTTTTTTTCTCTCAAAGGTTGATTTTATACCTGGAGGAAGGAAAGAGATTTTAAACCAACCATTGTTTTTTAATAAGCATATTGTGAAAAGTGGGAAAGAATTATTTTTTAAAAAATGGTGGGAGGTTGGGATTGCAAGATTAAGATATATTATGTATGAGATAAGAGAGGGTTTTTTACCAGTCCAAGTAATTATTGATGAGTTGGAAGAAGCCAAAGAAGAGTATGACATAAACAATGTAAAAAAGCAATATAAAGAAATGAAAAGTGCAATACCAAAAGTGTGGATAAATGAAATACAAAAGGAAGAAAAAGAGGAAGGAAAGACTGAAGTTTATTTTGTTAATCAAAATAAAAGAATAGGGTTTAGTTTAGGGAATGTGAAAATGTTTTATCAGGTTTTAAGGGAAGAGATTTTTAAAAAACCAAATTCAAATGATATGTGGTTAAGAAACTTCAATGGCTTGAAAGAGGAAGAAATATGGAAAAATATGAGGGGAGTACTGGTGAGCACAAATTTGGAGTGTCTTGATTATTTTATAAGGCATAATGTAATATGGTCGGAAATGAGGTTGTGTATTATAAAAAAAGAACAAAGTGCATTATGTAAAGTTTGTAAAAAACAAGATGAGGGTTTGTTGCATTTGTTTTTACTGTGTGAGAAATTAGGATCTTTTTTTTAAATTTTAAAAGAAATAGTGAATGACCTAGGGGAAAGAAAAGAAGATCAAGAGTGGCAAAAAACATTTATGTTTGGAAAGGAGGAAAAGTGTAAGAATAAAATTATGATCAATTTGTTAATTATTTTGGCAAAAAATGCTATATGGAGAAGAAGAAATATAGTTAAAAACAGGTCTGTTTGTATAGATGTTTGGACATTGTATAAGCATATGGTGGAAGATTACATGTTTACATTGTGTAAATATTGGAGACTGGAGGTAAAAACAGAGATGTTTATGAAAATGTTTTCTTCTCAGGTACAGAACATTCTTTTGAAACATGATATAAATGTATCTGTAGGAAAAAAAGTGTAAAATAGCAAATGCCAGAAATGGAATAATGTAGAAGAAAAATATTTACAAATATGAATGTATTTTTTATTTTTAATTTTTTTTTTTTTATTTTTTTTTTTTTGTTGTTGTTGTTTTTAATTGGAATGTGAAACTGTATTTAGGAGAGACGTAATGTATTATTGTGTGAACTAAATAAAAAAAATAAAAATAAAAAAAGCTATGCCCGATCTCGTCTGATCTCAGAAACTAAGCAGGTTTGGGCCTGGTTAGTACTTGGATGGGAAACCGCCTGGGAATACCAGGTGCTGTAAGCTTTTTGGAAAATTTTCATTAGTTATGTAATAATCTTGGAAAAAAAAAAAAAAAAAAAAAGAGTCAATGCCAGATCTCTGAATCTTAGAATGTTTTATTCTGGTTACTACTTGGATGGGAGACTGCCTGAGAATAATACCAGGTGCTGTAAGCTTTTGGGTTTTCTTCCCTACTTATATATTGAACTGGAGACTAGAGTGGCTGATCTTTAAATAGCCCTCTCTCTGCAGCAGCCTTCGCTTACGGCCATACCTGGCTATGCCTGGTCTTTACTTGGATGGGAAACCGCCTGGGAATACCAGGTGCTGAAAGCTTTTTGAAAATTTTTCACAATTTTTTACTTTTTGGAATTTTTTCACTAATTATATAATAATCGTGCAAAAAAAAAAAAAAAGAGTCAATGCCCGATGGCTGAATCTTAGCATGTTTGGTTCTGGTTACTACTTGGATGGGAGACCGCCTGGGATTGCCAGGTGCTGTAAGCTTTTGGGTTTTCGTCCCTATTTATATAATGTACTGGAGATTACAAGCTTGGATGGGAGACCGCCTGGGAATACCAGGTGCTGTAAGCTTTTGGGTTTTATTCCGAACTTATATAATGAAACTGGAGATTAGAGTGTCTGATCTTTAAATAGCCCTCTCTTTGCAGCAGCTTTCGCTTACGGCCATACCAACCTGGCTATGCCTGATCTCGTCTGATCTCGGAAGCTAAGCAGGTTTGGGCTTGGTTAGTACTTGGATGGGAGACCGCCTGGGAATACCAGGTGCTGTAAGCTTTTTGGAAAATTTTCATTAGTTATGTAATAATCTTGAAAAAAAAAAAAAGAGTCAATGCCCGATGTCTGAATCTTAGAATGTTTGGTTCTGGTTATTACTTGGATGGGAGACTGCCTGAGAATAATACCAGGTGCTGTAAGCTTTTGGGTTTTCTTCCCTACTTATATATTGAACTGGAGATTAGAGTGGCTGATCTTTAAATAGCCCTCTCTCTGCAGCAGGCTTCGCTTACGGCCATACCTGGCTATGCCTGGTTAGTAATTGGATGGGAAACCGTCTGGGAATACCAGGTGCTGAAAGCTTTTTGGAAATGTTTCAAAATTTTTTACTTTTTGGAATTTTTTCACTAATTATATAATAATCGTGCAAAAAAAAAAAAAAAGAGTCAATGCCCGATGTCTGAATCTTAGCATGTTTGGTTCTGGTTACTACTTGGATGGGAGACCGCCTGGGATTGCCAGGTGCTGTAAGCTTTTGGGTTTTCGTCCCTATTTATATAATGTACTGGAGATTACAGTGGCTGATCTTTAATTAGCCCTCTCTTTGCAGCAGCTTTCGCTTACGGCCATACCAACCTGGCTATGCCCGATCTCTTCTGATCTCGGAAGCTAAGCAGGTTTGGGCCTGGTTAGTACTTGGATGGGAGACCGCCTGGGAATACCAGGTGCTGTAAGCTTTTGGGTTTTATTCCGAACTTATATAATGAACTTGGGATTAGAATGTCTGATCTTTAAATAGCCCTCTCTTTGCAGCAGCTTTCGCTTACGGCCATACCAACCTGGCTATGCCTGATCTCGTCTGATCTCGGAAGCTAAGCAGGTTTGGGCTTGGTTAGTACTTGGATGGGAGACCGCCTGGGAATACCAGGTGCTGTAAGCTTTTTGGAAAATTTTCATTAGTTATGTAATAATCTTGGAAAAAAAAAAAAAAAAAAAAGAGTCAATGCCAGATCTCTGAATCTTAGAATGTTTGGTTCTGGTTACTACTTGGATGGGAGACTGCCTGAGAATAATACCAGGTGCTGTAAGCTTTTGGGTTTTCTTCCCTACTTATATATTGAACTGGAGACTAGAGTGGCTGATCTTTAAATAGCCCTCTCTCTGCAGCAGCCTTCGCTTACGGCCATACCTGGCTATGCCTGGTTTTACTTGGATGGGAAACCGCCTGGGAATACCAGGTGCTGAAAGCTTTTTGGAAATTTTTCACAATTTTTTAATTTTTGGATTTTTTTCACTAATTATATAATAATCGTGCAAAAAAAAAAAAAAGAGTCAATGCCCGATGTCTGAATCTTAGCATGTTTGGTTCTGGTTACTATTTGGATGGGAGACCGCCTGGGATTGCCAGGTGCTGTAAGCTTTTGGGTTTTCGTCCCTATTTATATAATGTACTGGAGATTACAAGCTTGGATGGGAGACCACCTGGGAATACCAGGTGCTGTAAGCTTTTGGGTTTTATTCCGAACTTATATAATGAACTGGAGATTAGAGTGTCTGATCTTTAAATAGCCCTCTCTTTGCAGCAGCTTTCGCTTACGGCCATACCAACCTGGCTATGCCCGATCTCGTCTGATCTCGGAAGCTAAGCAGGTTTGGGCTTGGTTAGTACTTGGATGGGAGACCGCCTGGGAATACCAGGTGCTGTAAGCTTTTTGGAAAATTTTCATAAGTTATGTAATAATCTTGAAAAAAAAAAAAAAAAAAAAGAGTCAATGCCAGATCTCTGAATCTTAGCATGTTTGGTTCTGGTTACTACTTGGATGGGAGACTGCCTGGGAATAATACCAGGAGCTGTAAGCTTTTGGGTTTTCTTCCCTACTTATATATTGAACTGGAGATTTGAGTGGCTGATCTTTAAATAGCCCTCTCTCTGCAGCAGCCTTCGCTTACGGCCATACCTGGCTATGCCTGGTTAGTACTTGGATGGGAAACCGTCTGGGAATGCCAGGTGCTGAAAGCTTTTTGGAAATGTTTCACAATTTTTTACTTTTTGGAATTTTTTCACTAATTATATAATAATCGTGCAAAAAAAAAAAAAGAGTCAATGCCCGATCTCTGAATCTTAGCATGTTTGGTTCTGGTTACTACTTGGATGGGAGACTTCCTGGGAATAATACCAGGTGCTGTAAGCTTTTGGGTTTTCTTCCCTACTTATATATTGAACTGGAGATTAGAGTGGCTGATCTTTAAATAGCCCTCTCTCTGCAGCAGCCTTCGCTTACGGCCATACCTGGCTATGCCTGGTTAGTACTTGGATGGGAAACCGCCTGGGAATACCAGGTGCTGAAAGTTTTTGGAAATTTTTCAAACTATTTTACTTTTTTGGAATTTTTTCACTAATTATATAATAATCGTGCAAAAAAAAAAAAAGAGTCAATGCCCGATGTCTGAATCTTAGCATGTTTGGTTCTGGTTACTACTTGGATGGGAGACCGCCTGGGATTGCCAGGTGCTGTAAGCTTTTGGGTTTTCGTCCCTATTTATATAATGTACTGGATATTACAGTGGCTGATCTTTAATTAGCCCTCTCTTTGCAGCAGCTTTCGCTTACGGCCATACCAACCTGAGGGCGCTAGAGAGCTACAGGAAGTGTTGGCTGCAGTTGGGAGAGGAAGGCTCTCCTCCATTTTGATTTTTCTGTTTGTGTTTGTTTGTAAGTTGTTTTTGGACTTTAGTTCAGTTTTTTGTGTGGTTTTTCAGTTTTAAACCACCTAACAGCAGCTTTTTGCTGGCTGGCGGGTGGTTTCTCTGTTTTTTGTTTTTTTTTCTTAAAATGGATGGATTAATGGATGACGACACAGGACCGGCTGGAGAGACACGTATGGCAAACGATACTGGACTGGCTGGAGAGAGACGCATGGCAAACGATACTGGACTGGCTGGAGAGAGACGCATGGCAAACGATACTGGACTGGCTGGAGAGAGACGCATGGCAAACGATACTGGATTTGGCGGAGAGAGACGCATGGCAAACGACACTAGACTGGCTGGAGAGAGACGCATGGCAAACGATACTGGACTGGCTGGAGAGACACGATCGGTAAATGACACTGGACTGGGAAATCGACTACGAGCTGGGAATGGGAATAACCAAGGCACGAGGGAGAAATTTCTTGAAAGAAAGTATCTAAAAGAGGCTACAGTGATTGTGAACGTAGAGAATGTGATCGAGGTGAGAGCAGAGGATATCATCAAGGCTGTATCAAAACAATGTGGACATGGGAAAATCCTGGCACTAAGGCCAAGACAAGGGAAAGAATATGAATTAACAATGGAGAAAGAAGAAACATGTGACAAACTGACTGATGGACTGATGATAAAAGGAGTGAACTGTGAGGTAAAAAATTTGCAAAACAGAGATTATGTTGTTTCCTTCATGCACCTGCCCGTCTATATTGATGACAAAGAAATTTTAGCTAAATTGGAAGGATGGGGAGTTAATCCCATTTCACAGATAAAAAGAAGATGCTACCCGGGCACTGACATAGAAGACGGAACAAGGTTCCTAAAAGTGAGATTCCCCAAAGGTGTGGCATCGTTGCCATATAGCACAAAGCTGGAAACAGCAGAAGGGCAGCAGTATTTTAGGGTGATGCACAGCCATCAGGTGAAGACCTGTAGGCTGTGCATGAGCCCTGGACACCTGCTGAAAGACTGCCCAGATTTTAAGTGCCGTATTTGCGAGGAGAGGGGACACTTTGCAAGAGATTGCAATGCTGTCAGATGCCCAGGGTGTCAAGAAGTTTTAAATAAATGTGAATGTTGGATGGAAGGAGAGGAAGGAGGTATGGAACTTCAGTTGGACGGACAGGTGCATGAAAGAAACAGTGAGGAGGAAAGAGAAACTGATGAAGGACAAGAGGAAGACGGATTGCAACAAAAAGAAACAGAAGAAAGAGCGAGCAACAGAGAGAAAGAAGGAGAGAAAGTAAATGATGCAGACAAGGAACATTTAACAGAACAGGACACCCAATGGACGGAAATTGAAATATCGGACAGTGTTAAAAAACTTCTGGATGACGTGGACGGAGATGTACAAGGAATGAATGATCAAAACAAAGAAATGGACAGTGAAGAAGAAACGAGGATGGATAACATGGAGATAGACAGAGAGGGGAGAGGACAAATAAGAAGACGAACATTAAAGGTAAAACCAAATGTGGGAAATGCTAGAAAAAAGATAATGACAAGGGGTCGAGTGAAAACTGTAAACAGATATGAAGTGTTAAGAGGGCTGGAGGGAGAAGATGGAAAGTAATGGTTTTTAGGTATTTATTTTTCTTTTTAATGGTTTTAAGTTGTGTTACTTTTAATGCAAGGGGACTGATGGACATGGGTAAATTTGAAAAAGTGAAGGAAAAATGCCAAGGCGAAGATGTTATTGTTTTACAAGAAACAAATTGGAAAGAGAGTGTGATGAAGGACTATAAAAAGAAATGGGAAGGGGATATTTTATATAACAATGGGGATGGAAGGCTTGGAAGAGGAGTGGCTTTTTTAATAAGAAAAGATGTTTTTAATGCAAGTAGAGTGGTGTATAAAGATAAGATGGGGAAATGTATGGTGGTGGAAGTAAATTGTGAAGGACGTGAACTGATTTTAGTAAATGTACATGCGCCAACAGAGGAGAAGGAAAAGAAAGAATTTTTTTATGTTTTAAGAAATATCATAAACAAGTATAAGGAAATAATAATGATAGGGGATTTTAACACAGTTTTTAGTAAACAAGACATGGCAGAAGGAATGGTTTTTAAAAACGACAAGGGGAGAAAAGAATTAAAAGCATTAATGGGAGAAAATAATATCATCGATGTGTGGAGAGAAAGAAATGAAAAGATAAAAGAATTTTCAAGGAGGCAAATAGTGGGGCAGTGTGTGTGTGAAACAAGAATAGATTTTATTTTATGTACAAGAAATGTGGAGAATTTTATAAAAAAGATTAAGTATGAAGAAACAAGTTTTAGTGATCACAAGTTTTTATTTTTTAAAGTAGACTGGAGTAAAGTGCAAAGAGGGCCGGGATTATGGATTTTAAATACAGAGGTTTTAAAGAATGAAGATTATGTTTTAAGTATAAAGGAGATCATTGAAAAGGAAAAAGAAAATGGAATGTATAATGAGGATAAGCGAATGTGGTGGGAGAACGTGAAATATCTGGTAAAAAAGTTTACAATAACCTATTGCAAGTTAATTAATAAATGTAAGAAAAATAAGGAAAGAGAGCTAAGACAAAACTTAAATAAGGAACTGGACAAGACAGAAAAAAGCATAGAGAAAATAAAAGAAATAGAAGGTAGACTGAAGGAAATGGAAGAGGAGAAATATGAAGCTGCAAGATTAAGAAGTAAAGCTAAATATACAGTGGAGGGGGAGAAGTGCACAAAGTTTTTCTTTGATCTAGAGAAAAGAAGAGGGAAAGCAGACATGATTAAAGAAATAAGGGGCAAAAATGGGAGAATAGTAGAAGAAAATGCGGACATTTTAGAGGAAATAAAATCATACTATGAGAACTTATTCTGTACAGAGGGGGTAAAAGAAGAAGAAAAAGTGGAATTACTGAAGCAAATAAAAGCCAGAGTAGGAGAAGTGGATAAAAAAGAGTGTGATGATGAAGTAAGAGAAGAAGAAATAAAAAGAGCAATAATTGGATTAAACAAAAGAAAAAGTCCAGGGATAGATGGGTTGGGGAGTGAGTTTTACATTGTTTTTAAAGATGTTTTAACAACTATCTTAAAAGAAGTATTTGACGAGATTTTTAGGAAAGGTGAGATGAACGAAAGGATGGGAATGGGATTAATGAAGCTGATATATAAAAGGAAAGGAGACAAAGTGGAGTTAAAGAATTATAGGCCAATAACAATGCTTAACACTGATTTGAAGATTTTATCAAAAGTTTTAGCTAACAGATTAAAAGAAGTGATGCCCACAATAATTCAAACAAACCAAGCTTACAGTATTAAAGGAAGAGACATTGCGGATACAACAATGAGCATAAAAGATACCATAAGATATATTAATGAAAAGAAGAAAGATGGTTTTATAATCAGTTTGGACTTTGAGAAGGCTTTTGACAGGGTAGAGCATGATTTTTTATTTGGAGTTTTGAATAGTTTTGGAGGAAATTTTATTAAATGGGTTAAGATTTTATATAAAGGTGCTGTAACGAGAGTAAAATGTAATGGGTTTTTAACAGAGTGTTTTAAATTAACAAGATCAATTAGACAGGGTTGCCCGTTGTCGGCACTTTTATATGCTTTAGTTGCGGAACCACTTGGGTTAATGGTAGAACAGGAAGGGAGAATAAAAGGAATAGGCATAGAGGGAGGAGAGAATAAAATATTTCAATACGCTGATGATACTACGCTATTGCTGCAAGATCTGTTGAGTGTAAGGGAAGCAATAAAAATAGTACAAACATTTTGCAGGGGATCAGGGGCTAAAGTGAACGAGGATAAAACAGTATACATGAGATTCGGGGGAAGTGAGGTTTTAACGGCGCACTTTAATTTTAAGGAAATGAATGAAATAAAGATTTTAGGTGTTTTAATGGGGAGGGATGAAACCAAAGCAGAAGGAATTATGTGGGAGGAGATGTTAGGAGGGGTCGAGAGAAGGTTGAATTTTTGGAGATTAATGTCCTTAACTTTGAAGGGGAGGGTTTTAATTTTGAATGTTTTAATGGTTTCTAAGTTATGGCATATTTTATATGTGGCTTCAATGCCGTTGTGGACAGAAAAAAGGCTGAAAAAATGTTTTTTAGATTTTTTATGGGAAGGAAAGCCACCGAGAATTGCATATAACACTTTAATAGGAGCAGTGGGGAAAGGGGGGCTAGGGCTAATGGACGTGGAGCAAAGAAAGAACAGTTTAAGGGTGAAAATCATAAGCAAATATCTAGACGAAGAAAATAAAGCAGCATGGAAAAGAACAATGGGGCATTTTTTAAACAAGTGTAGTCATTTTAATCTGGGGGACAACATTTTATGGATGAAAACAAAAAATTGGATGACGGAGGGGCTGCCAGAATTTTATAAAGAACTGATGAGAGCATGGGGAAAATTTTTAGATAATGTGCATTTTAAGCCACAAGGTAGAGAAAACATTTTAAATCAGCCTTTATTCTTAAACAACTGCATTTTAAATCAAGGGAAGCAGGTTTTTTTTAAGAAATGGTGGGATGTTGGAATTATGAAAGTCAGAGATGTTTTATATGAATTCAAAGAGGGGTTTTTACCAGTGCAATACATTGTGGATGTGATGGAGGAGGCAAAGGAGGATTATAGCAGACACGAGATTACAAACAAATATGATTTAATTAAGAATGCTATACCTAAAGAATGGATAAAGAGAATTGAAAATCTGGAAGAAGAAAATCAAGGAAAAGATGTGTATGTAAATATGGGGGGGAAATTGTGTGCTTTTAAAGAATGTACTGTGAAAATGTTTTATTGTTTTTTTAGGGATGTGGTTTTCAAGAAACCTGTTGTAAATGAATACTGGCTACGGATGTTCAATGATTTAACAGAAGAGAAAATATGGGGGAATATAAATGGGAGAATTGTACAGACTAAACTGGAGAATATGGAATATTTTATCAGGAACAAGGCAGTGTTCACAGATGTGATTTTAAGCAAAATTGGGATGGAGGAAAGTGCAATATGTAAAGTATGCCAAGATGCAGATGAAGGGTTTTTACACTTGTTTTTATATTGTGATAAGCTGAAAGATTTTAATGAGAGATGTAAAAGCATGATTTTAATTTTGAGAGGAGAGGGAAATGGAAACTTTGAGTGGGAAAAGGTGTTAATGTTGGGCATTAATGAGAAATGTAAACATGAGAAGCTGATTAATTTACTTGTGATGCTGATGAAAAGTGCGATATGGGAAAGAAGAGTGGTGGTGAAAAAGGACAATGCTTTAATTGATGTATGGAATGTGTTTAGGAGAAAAGTTGAAAAATATGTTGGATGTCTGTTTTATCATTTTAAATTGGAGGAAACGATTGATGTTTTTTATAATATTTTTACTCAGGAGGTGTTAAAGGTCTTCAAAGAGCTGGGGATTGAATTTTCATTTTTAAAAGATAAAAATATTTAATGACTTCTTTAAATTGTAAGTAAGATGTCTGTCAATTCAAGATTTTAGGAATTTTTTATGTCAAAGAAAGAATCTTATGTACTTTTGTATGTGAATAATTGATATGTATGTTTGAATTGATTAATTTCTTCAATAAAAAAAAAAAAAAAAAAAAAGGCTATGCCCGATCTCGTCTGATCTCGGAAGCTAAGCAGATTTGGGCCTGGTTAGTTCTTTGATGGGAGACCGCCTGGGAATACCAGGTGCTGTAAGCTTAAAAAAAAAAAAAAAAAAAGGCTATGCCCGATCTCGTCTGATCTCAGAAGCTAAGCAGGTTTGGGCTTGGTTAGTACTTGGATGGGAGACCGCCTGGGAATACCAGGTGCTGTAAGCTTTTTGGAAAATTTTCATTAGTTATGTAATAATCTTGAAAAAAGAAAACAAAAAAAGAGTCAATGCCCAATCTCTGATTCTTAGAATGTTTGGTTCTGGTTACTACTTGGATGGGAAACTGCCTGAGAATAATACCAGGTGCTGTAAGCTTTTGGGTTTTCGTCCCTATTTATATAATGTACTGGAGATTACAGTGGCTGATCTTTAATTAGCCCTCTCTTTGCAGCAGCTTTCGCTTACGGCCATACCAACCTGGCTATGCCCGATCTCGTCTGATCTCGGAAGCTAAGCAGGTTTGGGCTTGGATTGTACTTGGATGGGAGACCGCCTGGGAATACCAGGTGCTGTAAGCTTTTTGGAAAATTTTCATTAGTTATGTAATAATCTTGGGAAAAAAAAAAAAAAAAGAGTCAATGCCCAATCTCTGATTCTTAGAATGTTTGGTTCTGGTTACTACTTGGATGGGAGACTATCTGAGAATAATACCAGGTGCTGTAAGCTTTTGGGTTTTCTTCCCTACTTATATATTGAACTGGAGATTAGAGTGGCTGATCTTTAAATAGCCCTCTCTCTGCAGCAGCCTTCGCTTACGGCCATACCTGGCTATGCCTGGTTAGTACTTGGATGGGAAACCGCCTGGGAATACCAGGTGCTGAAAGCTTTTTGGAAATTTTTCAAAATATTTTACTTTTTTGGAATTGTTTCACTAATTGTATAATAATCGTGCAAAAAAAAAAAAAAAAAAAGAGTCAATGCCCGATGTCCGAATCTTAGCATGTTTGGTTCTGGTTACTACTTGGATGGGAGACCGCCTGGGATTGCCAGGTGCTGTAAGCTTTTGGGTTTTCGTTCCTATTTATATAATGTACTGGAGATTAGAGTGTCTGATCTTTAAATAGCCCTCTCTTTGCAGCAGCTTTCGCTTACGGCCATACCAACCTGGCTATGCCCGATCTCGTCTGGTCTCGGAAGCTAAGCAGGTTTGGGCCTGGTTAGTACTTGGATGGGAGACTGCCTGGGAATACCAGGTGCTGTAAGCTTTTGGGTTTTATTCCGAACTTATATAATGAACTGGAGATTAGAGTGTCTGATCTTTAATTAGCCCTCTCTTTGCAGCAGCTTTCGCTTACGGCCATACCAACCTGGCTATGCACGATCTCGTCTGATCTCAGAAGCTAAGCAGGTTTGGGCTTGGTTAGTACTTGGATGGGAGACCGCCTGGGAATACCAGGTGCTGTAAGCTTTTTGGAAAATTTTCATTAGTTATGTAATAATCTTGAAAAAAGAAAACAAAAAAAGAGTCAATGCCCAATCTCTGAATCTTAGAATGTTTGGTTCTGGTTACTACTTGGATGGGAGACTGCCTGAGAATAATACCAGGTGCTGTAAGCTTTTGGGTTTTCTTCCCTACTTATATATTGAACTGGAGATTAGAGTGGCTGATCTTTAATTAGCCCTCTCTTTGCAGCAGCTTTCGCTTACGGCCATACCAACCTGGCTATGCACGATCTCGTCTGATCTCAGAAGCTAAGCAGGTTTGGGCTTGGTTAGTACTTGGATGGGAGACCGCCTGGGAATACCAGGTGCTGTAAGCTTTTTGGAAAATTTTCATTAGTTATGTAATAATCTTGAAAAAAGAAAACAAAAAAAGAGTCAATGCCCGATGTCTGAATCTTAGCATGTTTGGTTCTGGTTACTACTTGGATGGGAGACCGCCTGGGATTGCCAGGTGCTGTAAGCTTTTGGGTTTTCGTCCCTATTTATATAATGTACTGGAGATTACAGTGGCTGATCTTTAAATAGCCATCTCTCTGCAGCAGCCTTCGCTTACGGCCATACCTGGCTATGCCTGGTTAGTACTTGGATGGGAAACCGTCTGGGAATACCAGGTGCTGAAAGCTTTTTGGAAATGTTTCACAATTTTTTACTTTTTGGAATTTTTTCACTAATTATATAATAATCGTGCAAAAAAAAAAAAAAAAGTGAATGCCCGATCTCTGAATCTTAGCATGTTTGGTTCTGGTTACTACTTGGATGGGAGACTGCCTGGGAATAATACCAGGTGCTGTAAGCTTTTGGGTTTTCTTCCCTACTTATATATTGAACTGGAGATTAGAGTGGCTGATCTTTAAATAGCCCTCTCTCTGCAGCAGCCTTCGCTTACGGCCATACCTGGCTATGCCTGGTTAGTACTTGGATGGGAAACCGCTTGGGAATACCAGGTGCTGAAAGCTTTTTGGAAATGTTTCAAAATTTTTAACTTTTTGGAATTTCTTTACTAATTATATAATAATCGTGCAAAAAAAAAAAAAAAAGAGTCAATGCCCGATGTCTGAATCTTAGCATGTTTGGTTCTGGTTACTACTTGGATGGGAGACCGCCTGGGATTGCCAGGTGCTGTAAGCTTTTGGGTTTTCGTCCCTATTTATATAATGTACTGGAGATTACAGTGGCTGATCTTTAATTAGCCCTCTCTTTGCAGCAGCTTTCGCTTACGGCCATACCAACCTGGCTATGCCCGATCTCGTGTGATCTCGGAAGCTAAGCAGGTTTGGGCTTGGTTAGTACTTGGATGGGAGACTGCCTGGGAATACCAGGTGCTGTAAGCTTTTGGGTTTTATTCCGAACTTATATAATGAACTGGAGATTAGAGTGTCTGATCTTTAAATAGCCCTCTCTTTGCAGCAGCTTTCGCTTACGGCCATACCAACCTGGCTATGCCCGATCTCGTCTGGTCTCGGAAGCTAAGCAGGTTTGGGCCTGGTTAGTACTTGGATGGGAGACTGCCTGGGAATACCAGGTGCTGTAAGCTTTTGTGTTTTATTCCGAACTTATATAATGAACTGGAGATTAGAGTGTCTGATCTTTAAATAGCCCTCTCTTTGCAGCAGCTTTCACTTACAGCCATACCAACCTGAGGGCGCTAGAGAGCTACAGGAAGTGTTGGCTGCAGTTGGGAGAGGAGGGCTCTCCTCCATTTTGATTTTTCTGTCAGTGTTTGTTTTGTGAGTTGTTTTTGGACTTTAGTTTAGTTTATTTTTTGTGTTTTTTCAGTTTTAAACCACCTAACAGCAGCATCTTGCTGGCTGGAGGGTGGTTAATTTTTTGTTTGATTTTTGTACAATGGACGGATTATTGGCAAACGACACTGGACTGGCTGGAGAGACACGCATGGCAAACGACACTGGAATGGCTGGAGAGACACGTATGGCAAACGAAACTGGACTGGCTGGAGAGACACGTATGGCAAACGACACTGGACTGCTTGGAGAGACACGTATGGCAAATGACCCTGGACTGGCTGGAGAGACACGCATGGCAAATGACCCTGGAGTGGAGTATCGACAACGAGCAGGACACGGTAAAAAACAAGATGCAAGAGATAAAATTGTTGAAAGGAAATACTTAAAGGAGGCAACTGTGATTGTGAATGTCGAGAACGTAAATGAGGTGAGAGCTGTGGATATTATTAAAGCGGTGATGGAAAAATGTGGATATGGTAAAATTTTAGCACTAAGGCCAAGACAAGGAAAGGAATATGAACTGACAATGGAGAAAGAAGAAACATGTGATGAACTGACTGAGGGATTGTTAATTAAAGGAGTTAACTGTGAGATAAAGAAACTGCAAAATAGAGATTATGTTGTTTCCTTCATGCACCTGCCCGTCTACCTTGATGATAAAGACATTTTTAGAAAATTGGAGGGATGGGGAGTTAATCCCATTTCAAAATTAAAAAGAAGATGCTACCCGGGCACTGAAATAGAGGATGGAACAAGGTTTTTAAAAGTGAGATTCCCCAAGGAGGTGGCATCATTGCCCTACAGCACAAAGCTGGAAACAGCAGAAGGGCCGCAGTACTTTAGGGTGATGCACAGCCACCAGGTGAAGACCTGTAAGCTGTGCATGAGCCCGGATCATCTGCTCAAAGAATGCCCTGAATTTAAGTGTCACAAGTGCGAGGAAAGGGGGCATTTCGCAAGGGATTGCAATGTGGTCAGATGCCCGGAGTGTCAAAAGATTTTAAACAAGTGTGAGTGTTGGATGGAGGGAGAGGAAGGAGGTCTGGAGCATCGGGTGGACGGACAGGTGCATGAAGGAAACACTGAAGAGGAAGGAGATATTGATGAAGGACAAGGGGATGAAGGATTATCACAAAAGGAAACAGAAAGAGGAACAGGCAACCAAGAGGAAGAAGAAGAAGGAAAAAAGAATGATATGGATGAGGAACAAACAGCAGAACAGAATACCCAATGGACAGAAATGGAAATATCGGACAGTTTTAAAAATCTTTTGGATAATGTGGAGAGGGATGGACAGGGAATGTATGATCAAAACAAAGAAATGGACAGTGAAGAAGAAACAAGGATGGACAACATGGGAAAAGACAGAGGGGAGAGAGGACAAAGTAGAAGAAGAACATTAAAGGTAAAACCAAATGTGGAAAATGCAAGAAAAAAGTTAATGACAAGGGGCCGAGTAAAAAGTGTAAACATATATGAAGTGTTAAGAGGGCTGGAGGGAGAAGATGGAAAATAATGGTTTTTATGTATTTATTTTTATTTATTTTAATGGTTTTAAGTTGTGTTTTAATGCAAGGGGATTGATGGACATGGGTAAATTTGAAAAGGTGAAAGAAATGTGTAAAGGAGAGGATGTGATTTTATTACAAGAAACTAACTGGAGGGAAGAGTACATGACTGAAATAAGGAAAAGGTGGAGCGGAGAGATTTTATATAACAATGGTGATGGGAGGCTTGGAAGAGGAGTTGCGATTTTAATAAAAGAAAACTGTGGGGTATCATGTAAAACAATATATAATGACGTAGATGGGAAATGTATTGCGGTTGAAATGGAGTATGAGGAGAAAAAAGTTATTGTAGTTAATATTCATGCACCGACTGTAGAGAATGAAAAGAAGGAATATTTTAATGTATTAAGAGATTTTTTAAAAAAGCATAAAGAAGTTATTATGATGGGTGATTTTAATACCGTTTTCAGTAAATTAGAAATGGGTGAGGGAATGGTTTTTAAAAATGATAAAGGAAGAAAAGAACTGAAACTATTAATGGAAGAAAATAATATAATTGATGTATGGAGAGAAAGAAATGAAAAAAAGAAAGAATATTCAAGGAGGCAATTAGTAGGGAATTTTATGTGTAAGAAAAGGATTGATTTTATTTTGTGTACAAGGAACATTGAAGGATATATCGGTAACATTAAATATGAAGAATCAAGCTTAAGTGACCATAAACCAATTTTTTTGCAAGTAGACTGGAGTTCAGTGAAAAGAGGGCCGGGTGTATGGGTGTTAAATGTAGAGGTTTTGAAGAATGAGGAGTATGTTTTAAGTATTAAAGAAATTATTGAAAAAGAAAAGGAGAATGAAATGTACAGTGAAGATAAAAGGATATGGTGGGAAAATGTTAAATATTTAGTTAAAAAATTCACAATAAAGTATTGCAAATTAATACAGATATGTAAGAGGAAGAAGGAGAGAGAAATAAGAGAAAAATTGGAAAAGGAATTAAATGAGAATGGGAAAGATATACAAAAAATAAAAGAATTGGAGGGAATATTGAAAGAAATGGAAGAGAAAAAATATGAAGGAGCAAGACTAAGAAGTAAAGCTAAATATACTGTGGAGGGAGAAAAATGTACAAAATTTTTCTTTGATCTAGAAAAAATACGAGGGAAAGCTGGAATGATTAAAGAAATAAGAGGAAAAAATGGTGTAGTGGTGGAAACAAATGAGGAAATATTAAAAGAAGTAAAAGCATATTATGAGAACCTGTTTAGTACTGAGGGGTTGAAGGAAGAAGAGAAATTGGAGTTACTTAAGCAAATAAAAACAACAGTAGGAGAAGTAGACAAAAAAGAGTGTGATGAAGAGATAAGAGAAGAAGAGATAAAAAGAGCAATAAGTGAATTAAACAAAAATAAAAGTCCAGGTATAGATGGTTTGGGGAGTGAATTTTATATAGTTTTTAAAGATTTTTTAACCAGTATTTTAAAAGAAGTATATGAAGAGATCTTTAAAAAAGAAGAAATGAATCAGAGAATGGGGATGGGATTATTAAAGTTGATATATAAAAGAAAAGGAGATAAAGTAGACTTAAAAAATTATAGACCAATTACAATGTTGAATACAGATCTGAAAATTTTAACAAAAGTTTTAGCCAACAGATTGAAAGAGGTAATGCCAACCATAATTGAAACAAATCAAGTGTATGGAGTTAAAGGGAAAGATATAGCGGACACAACTTTAAGTATAATAGATAGAATAAGATATATGAAAGAAAAAAACAAAAAAGGATATGTTATTAGTTTGGATTTCGAAAAGGCTTTTGATAGAGTGGAGCATGAATATTTATTTGGAATTTTAAGAAGGTACGGGTTTGGGGAAAATTTTATCAAGTGGATTACAATTTTATATAGGGGAGCAATAACAAGAATACAGTGTAATGGTTTTTTAACTGAATGTTTTAAAATTACTAGATCAATAAGACAAGGATGTCCATTATCAGCGCTTTTATATTCTTTAGTTGCAGAACCATTGGGATTAGCTATTAAAATAGACGAAGACATAAGAGGGATAAACATTGAAGGAAGTGGGGGAAATGAAAAAATATTTCAATATGCAGATGATACGACAATAATAGTTAAAGATATAGAGAGTGTTAATAAAGTAATGGAAGTAGTACAGATGTTTTGTAGGGGATCAGGAGGTAAGATAAATGAAGAAAAAACGATATATATGAGATTTGGAGGAGTGACTGTTTTAACAGAGTATTTTCATTTTAAAGAAACAAAAGAAATAAGGATTTTAGGTGTTCTAATGGGAAAAGAAGAAAGGAATGTTAAAGAAAAAATGTGGGAAGAAATAGTAGGAGGTATTGAAAGAAGGTTAAATTTTTGGAAATTGAGGACATTAAGTTTAAAAGGGAAGGTTTTAATTTTAAATGTGTTAATGGTGTCAAAGTTGTGGTATGTTTTATATGTGACTGCTATGCCAATGTGGGTGGAGACAAGGTTGAAAAAATGTTTTTTAGATTTTTTATGGAATAGTAAACCGTCAAGAATTGCATATAGTACATTAATAGGAGAAATAGGGAAAGGAGGGATGGGATTAATTGATGTTGAACAGAGAAAAAATAGCTTAAGAATTAAAATAGTAAAAAAATATCTAGATGATGGTCACAAAACTGCATGGAAAAAGACAATGGAATATTTTTTAAACAAATGTGGGGATTTTAACATGGGGGATGGGATTTTATGGATGAAAACAAAGAATTGGATGACAGAGTGCTTACCAGAGTTTTATAAGGAAATGTTTAGTGCCTGGGGAAAATTTTTAGATAGACTTGAGTATGATCCACATGGGAGAGAAAACATTTTAAATCAACCTCTGTTTTTAAACCAAAACATTTTAAAACAAGACAAAGGAATTTTTTTAAAGAAATGGATGGAAGTGGGGATAACAAGAGTGAGAGATGTTTTGTATGAATTTAAAGAAGGGTTTTTACCAACACAATTTATTGTAGATGCAATGGAGGAGGCAAAAGAGGATTACAGTGAACAAGTAATACAAAATAAATATGAAATCATAAAAAATGCAATACCTAAAGAGTGGATAAAAAGAATAGAAAGTATGGAAGGAGAGCCAAAAGAGAAATGTATTCATGTGAAATTAGGGGCAAAACTGTATGATTTTAAGGAATGTACTGTGAAAATGATTTATTGTGCTTTTAGAGATGATGTTTTTAAAGAGCCGATTGCAAATGGTTACTGGGTGCAGAAATTCAAAGATTTAAAAAAAGAGTGTATATGGAGAAACATGACGGGGAAATGTGTGGAAACAAAATTGGAATGTTTGGAGTATTTTATAAGGCATAAAGTGGTTTTTACTGATGTTATTTTAAATAAAATAGGAATGGAAGAAAATGCTCTGTGTAAAGTGTGCCAGGAAGAGGAAGAGGGGATTTTACATATGTTTTTACATTGTAGAGAGCTAGAGGACTTTTTAAGGAAATGTAAATGTTTAATTAAAGATGTGACTGAGGAGTGGGATGAAAATGTAATGGAATGGAACAGAGTTGTGATGTTTGGTTGGGAAAAAAAGTTTCAAAACAAAAGTTTCATTAATCTGTGTGTAATGCTAATGAAAAGTGCAATATGGGACAGAAGAACTGTGGCTAAAAAGGAAAAAATTGTGTTGGATGTTTGGAGGATGTTTAAAAGAAAAACAGAATTATATACTGAAAGACTGTATGTGTACTTTAAAGGTGTAAATATGTTAGACTCTTTTTATGATGTTTTTACCCCAAAAGTTTATTGTGTTTTAAATGATTTAATGTGGAAGCTGCCAGGAAGTGAAGGAGATTTTTAAATTATCTATGTAAAGGAAAGATGTGTAATGTAGGGATGTGTAAAGACAATGTTCTGTATTTTCTGTTGATTGCGTTTAATCTATTGTATTTTATTGATTGAAATTTCTTAATAAAAAAAAAAAAAAAAAAAAAAAGGCTATGCCCGATCTCGTCTGATCTTGGAAGCTAAGCAGGTTTGGGCTTGGTTAGTACTTGGATGGGAGACCACCTGGGAATACCAGGTGCTGTAAGCTTTTTGGAAAATTTTCATTAGTTATGTAATAATCTTGAAAAAAAAAAAAAAAAAGAGTCAATGCCAGATCTCTTAATCTTAGCATGTTTGGTTCTGGTTACTACTTGGATGGGAGCCTGCCTGGGAATAATACCAGGTGCTGTAAGCTTTTGGGTTTTCTTCCCTACTTATATATTGAACTGGAGATTTGAGTGGCTGATCTTTAAATAGCCCTCTCTCTGCAGCAGCCTTCGCTTACGGCCATACCTGGCTATGCCTGGTTAGTACTTGGATGGGAAACCGTCTGGGAATACCAGGTGCTGAAAGCTTTTTGGAAATGTTTCACAATTTTTTACTTTTTGGAATTTTTTCACTAATTATATAATAATCGTGCAAAAAAAAAAAAAAAAGAGTCAATGCCCGATCTCTGAATCTTAGCATGTTTGGTTCTGGTTACTACTTGGATGGGAGACTGCCTGGGAATAATACCAGGTGCTGTAAGCTTTTGGGTTTTCTTCCCTACTTATATATTGAACTGGAGATTAGAGTGGCTGATCTTTAAATAGCCCTCTCTCTGCAGCAACCTTCGCTTACGGCCATACCTGGCCATGCCTGGTTAGTACTTGGATGGGAAACCGCTTGGGAATACCAGGTGCTGAAAGCTTTTTGGAAATTTTTCAAAATTTTTTACTTTTTGGAATTTCTTCACTAATTATATAATAATCGTGCATAAAAAAAAAAAAAAAAGAGTCAATGCCCGATGTCTGAATCTTAGCATGTTTGGTTCTGGTTACTACTTGGATGGGAGACCGCCTGGGAATACCAGGTGCTGTAAGCTTTTTGGAAAATTTTCATTAGTTATGTAATAATCTTGAAAAAAAAAAAAAAAAAAGAGTCAATGCCCAATCTCTGAATCTTAGAATGTTTGGTTCTGGTTACTACTTGGATGGGAGACTGCCTGAGAATAATACCAGGTGCTGTAAGCTTTTGGGTTTTCTTCCCTACTTATATATTGAACTGGAGATTAGAGTGGCTGATCTTTAAATAGCCCTCTCTCTGCAGCAGCCTTCGCTTACGGCCATACCTGGCTATGCCTGGTTAGTACTTGGATGGGAAACCGCCTGGGAATACCAGGTGCTGAAAGCTTTTTGGAAATTTTTCAAAATTTTTTACTTTTTGGAATTTTTTCACTAATTATATAATAATCGTGCAAAAAAAGAAAAAAAGAAAAAAAAAGAGTCAATGCCCTATGTCTGAATCTTAGCATGTTTGGTTCTGGTTACTACTTGGATGGGAGACCGCCTGGGATTGCCAGGTGCTGTAAGCTTTTGGGTTTTCTTCCCTACTTATATAATGTACTGGAGATTACAGTGGCTGATCTTTAATTAGCCCTCTCTTTGCAGCAGCTTTCGCTTACGGCCATTCCAACCTGGCTATGCCCGATCTCGTCTGATCTCGGAAGCTAAGCAGGTTTGGGCTTGGTTAGTACTTGGATGGGAGACCGCCTGGGAATACCAGGTGCTGTAAGCTTTTGGGTTTTGTTCCGAACTATTATAATGAACTGGAGATTAGAGTGTCTGATCTTTAAATAGCCCTCTCTTTGCAGCAGCTTTCGCTTACGGCCCTACCAACCTGGCTATGCCCGATCTCGTCTGATCTCGGAAGCTAAGCAGGTTTGGGCTTGGGTTAGTACTTGGATGGGAGACCGACTGGGAATACCAGGTGCTGTAAACTTTTTGGAAAATTTTCATTAGTTATGTAATAATCTTGAAAAAAAAAAAAAAAGAGTCAATGCCCAATCTCTGAATCTTAGAATGTTTGGTTCTGGTTACTACTTGGATGGGAGACTGCCTGAGAATAATACCAGGTGCTGTAAGCTTTTGGGTTTTCTTCCCTACTTATATATTGAACTGGAGATTAGAGTGGCTGATCTTTAAATAGCCCTCTCTCTGCAGCAGCCTTCGCTTACGGCCATACCTGGCTATGCCTGGTTAGTACTTGGATGGGAAACCGCCTGGGAATACCAGGTGCTGAAAGCTTTTTGGAAATTTTTCAAAATGTTTTACTTTTTGGAATTTTTTCACTAATTATAATTTAATCGGGCAAAAAAAAAAAAAAAAAAGAGTCAATGCCAGATCTCTGAATCTTAGAATGTTTGGTTCTGGTTACTACTTGGATGGGAGACTGCCTGGGAATAATACCAGGTGCTGAAAGCTTTTTGGAAATTTTTCAAATTTTTTTACTTTTTGGAATTTTTTCACTAATTATATAATAATCGTGCAAAAAAAAAAGAAAAGAAAAAAAGAGTCAATGCCAGATCTCTGAATCTTAGCATGTTTGGTTCTGGTTACTACTTGGATGGGAGACTGCCTGGGAATAATACCAGGTGCTGTAAGCTTTTGGGTTTTCTTCCCTACTTATATATTGAACTGGAGAATAGAGTGGCTGATCTTTAAATAGCCCTCTCTCTGCAGCAGCCTTCGCTTACGGCCATACCTGGCTATGCCTGGTTAGTACTTGGATGGGAAACCGCTTGGGAATACCAGGTGCTGAAAGCTTTTTGGAAATTTTTCACAATTTTTCACTTTTTGGAATTTTTTCACTAATTATATAATAATCGTGCAAAAAAAGAAAAAAAAAAAAAAAAAGAGTCAATGCCCTATGTCTGAATCTTAGCATGTTTGGTTCTGGTTACTACTTGGATGGGAGACCGCCTGGGATTGCCAGGTGCTGTAAGCTTTTGGGTTTTCGTCCCTACTTATATAATGTACTGGAGATTACAGTGGCTGATCTTTAATTAGCCCTCTCTTTGCAGCAGCTTTCGCTTACGGCCATTCCAACCTGGCTATGCCCGATCTCGTCTGATCTCGGAAGCTAAGCAGGTTTGGGCCTGGTTAATACTTGGATGGGAGACCGCCTGGGAATACCAGGTGCTGTAAGCTTTTGGGTTTTATTCCGAACTTATATAATGAACTGGAGATTAGAGTGTCTGATCTTTAAATAGCCCTCTCTTTGCAGCAGCTTTCGTTTACGGCCCTACCAACCTGGCTATGCCCGATCTCGTCTGATCTCGGAAGCTAAGCAGGTTTGGGCTTGGGTTAGTACTTGGATGGGAGACCGACTGGGAATACCAGGTGCTGTAAGCTTTTTGGAAAATTTTCATTAGTTATGTAATAATCTTGAAAAAAAAAAAAAAAAGAGTCAATGCCCAATCTCTGAATCTTAGAATGTTTGGTTCTGGTTACTACTTGGATGGGAGACTGCCTGAGAATAATACCAGGTGCTGTAAGCTTTTGGGTTTTCTTCCCTACTTATATATTGAACTGGAGATTAGAGTGGCTGATCTTTAAATAGCCTTCTCTCTGCAGCAGCCTTCGCTTACGGCTTGGATGGGAAACCGCCTGGGAATACCAGGTGCTGAAAGCTTTTTGGAAATTTTTCAAAATTTTTTACTTTTTGGAATTTTTTCACTAATTATATAATAATCGTGCAGAGAAAAAAAAAAAAAAAAAAAGAGTCAATGCCAGATCTCTGAATCTTAGAATGTTTGGTTCTGGTTACTACTTGGATGGGAGACTGCCTGAGAACAATACCAGGTGCTGTACGCTTTTGGGTTTTCTTCCCTACTTATATATTGAACTGGAGATTAGAGTGGCTGATCTTTAAATAGCCCTCTCTCATCAGCAGCCTTCGCTTACGGCCATACCTGGCTATGCCTGGTTAGTACTTGGATGGGAAACTGCCTGGGAATACCAGGTGCTGAAAGCTTTTTGGAAATTTTTCACAATTTTTAACTTTTTGGAATTTTTTCACTAATTATATAATAATCGTGCAAAAAAAAAAAAAAAAAAAAGAGTCAATGCCCGATCTCTGAATCTTAGCATGTTTGGTTCTGGTTACTACTTGGATGGGAGACTGCCTGGGAATAATACCAGGTGCTGTAAGCTTTTGGGTTTTCTTCCCTACTTATATATTGAACTGGAGATTAGAGTGGCTGATCTTTAAATAGCCCTCTCTTTGCAGCAGCTTTTGCTTACGGCCATACCAACCTGGCTATGCCCGATCTCGTCTGATCTCGGAGGCTAAGCAGGTTTGGGCTTGGTTAGTACTTGGATGGGAGACCGCCTGGGAATACCAGGTGCTGTAAACTTTTTGGAAAATTCTCATTAGTTATGTAATAATCTTGAAAAAAAAAAAAAAGAGTCAATGCCCAATCTCTGAATCTTAGAATGTTTGGTTCTGGTTACTACTTGGATGGGAGACTGCCTGAGAATAATACCAGGTGCTGTAAGCTTTTGGGTTTTCTTCCCTACTTATATATTGAACTGGAGATTAGAGTGGCTGATCTTTAAATAGCCCTCTCTGTGCAGCAGCCTTCGCTTACGGCTTGGATGGTAAACCGCCTGGGAATACCAGGTGCTGAAAGCTTTTTGGAAATTTTTCAAAATTTTTGACTTTTTGGAATTTTTTCACTAATTATATAAAAATCGTGCAGAAAAAAAAAAAAAAAAAAAAAAAGAGTCAATGCCAGATCTCTGAATCTTAGAATGTTTGGTTCTGGTTACTACTTGGATGGGAGACTGCCTGAGAATAATACCAGGTGCTGTAAGCTTTTGGGTTTTCTTCCCTACTTATATATTGAACTGGAGATTAGAGTGGCTGATCTTTAAATAGCCCTCTCTCTGCAGCAGCCTTCGCTTACGGCCATACCTGGCTATGCCTGGTTAGTACTTGGATGGGAAACCGCCTGGGAATACCAGGTGCTGAAAGCTTTTTGGAAATTTTTCACAATTTTTTACTTTTTGGAATTTTTTCACTAATTATATAATAATCGTGCAAAAAAAAAAAAAAAAAAAAAAAAAAGAGTCAATGCCCTATGTCTGAATCTTAGCATGTTTGGTTCTGGTTACTACTTGGATGGGAGACCGCCTGGGATTGCCAGGTGCTGTAAGCTTTTGGGTTTTCGTCCCTACTTATATAATGTACTGGAGATTACAGTGGCTGATCTTTAATTAGCCCTCTCTTTGCAGCAGCTTTCGCTTACGGCCATACCAACCTGGCTATGCCCGATCTCGTCTGATCTCGGAAGCTAAGCAGGTTTGGGCTTGGTTAGTACTTGGATGGGAGACCGCCTGGGAATACCAGGTGCTGTAAGCCTTTGGGTTTTATTCCGAACTTATATAATGTACTGGAGATTAGAGTGTCTGATCTTTAAATAGCCCTCTCTTTGCAGCAGCTTTCGCTTACGGCCCTACCAACCTGGCTATGCCCGATCTCGTCTGATCTCGGAAGCTAAGCAGGTTTGGGCTTGGGTTAGTACTTGGATGGGAGACCGACTGGGAATACCAGGTGCTGTAAGCTTTTTGGAAAATTTTCATTAGTTATGTAATAATCTTGAAAAAAAAAAAAAAGAGTCAATGCCCAATCTCTGAATCTTAGAATGTTTGGTTCTGGTTACTACTTGGATGGGAGACTGCCTGAGAATAATACCAGGTGCTGTAAGCTTTTGGGTTTTCTTCCCTACTTATATATTGAACTGGAGATTAGAGTGGCTGATCTTTAAATAGCCTTCTCTCTGCAGCAGCCTTCGCTTACGGCTTGGATGGGAAACCGCCTGGGAATACCAGGTGCTGAAAGCTTTTTGGAAATTTTTCAAAATTCTTTACTTTTTGGAATTTTTTCACTAATTATATAATAATCGTGCAAAAAAAAAAAAAAAAAAAAAAAAGAGTCAATGCCCGATCTCTGAATCTTAGCATGTTTGGTTCTGGTTACTACTTGGATGGGAGCCTGCCTGGGAATAATACCAGGTGCTGTAAGCTTTTGGGTTTTCTTCCCTACTTATATATTGAACTGGAGATTAGAGTGGCTGATCTTTAAATAGCCCTCTCTGTGCAGCAGCCTTCGCTTACGGCTTGGATGGGAAACCGCCTGGGAATACCAGGTGTTGAAAGCTTTTTGGAAATTTTTCAAAATTTTTTACTTTTTGGAATTTTTTCACTAATTATATAATAATCGTGCAGAGAAAAAAAAAAAAAAAAAAGAGTCAATGCCAGATCTCTGAATCTTAGAATGTTTGGTTCTGGTTACTACTTGGATGGGAGACTGCCTGAGAATAATACCAGGTGCTGTACGCTTTTGGGTTTTCTTCCCTACTTATATATTGAACTGGAGATTAGAGTGGCTGATCTTTAAATAGCCCTCTCTCATCAGCAGCCTTCGCTTACGGCCATACCTGGCTATGCCTGGTTAGTACTTGGATGGGAAACTGCCTGGGAATACCAGGTGCTGAAAGCTTTTTGGAAATTTTTCACAATTTTTAACTTTTTGGAATTTTTTCACTAATTATATAATAATCGTGCAAAAAAAAAAAAAAAAAAAAGAGTCAATGCCCGATCTCTGAATCTTAGCATGTTTGGTTCTGGTTACTACTTGGATGGGAGACTGCCTGGGAATAATACCAGGTGCTGTAAGCTTTTGGGTTTTCTTCCCTACTTATATATTGAACTGGAGATTAGAGTGGCTGATCTTTAAATAGCCCTCTCTTTGCAGCAGCTTTTGCTTACGGCCATACCAACCTGGCTATGCCCGATCTCGTCTGATCTCGGAAGCTAAGCAGGTTTGGGCTTGGTTAGTACTTGGATGGGAGACCGCCTGGGAATACCAGGTGCTGTAAGCTTTTTGGAAAATTCTCATTAGTTATGTAATAATCTTGAAAAAAAAAAGAGTCAATTGCCGATCTCTGAATCTTAGAATGTTTGGTTCTGGTTACTACTTGGATGGGAGACTGCCTGGGAATAATACCAGGTGCTGTAAGCTTTTGGGTTTTCTTCCCTACTTATATATTGAACTGGAGATTGGAGTGGCTGATCTTTAAATAGCCCTCTCTCTGCAGCAGCCTTCGCTTACGGCCATACCTGGCTATGCCTGGTTAGTACTTGGATGGGAAACCTCTTGGGAATACCAGGTGCTGAAAGCTTTTTGGAAATTTTTCACAATTTTTTACTTTTTGGAATTTTTTCACTAATTATATAATAATCGTGCAAAAAAAGAAAAAAAGAAAAAAAAAGAGTCAATGCCCTATGTCTGAATCTTAGCATGTTTGGTTCTGGTTACTACTTGGATGGGAGACCGCCTGGGATTGCCAGGTGCTGTAAGCTTTTGGGTTTTCGTCCCTACTTATATAATGCACTGGAGATTACAGTGCCTGATCTTTAATTCGCCCTCTCTTTGCAGCAGCTTTCGCTTACGGCCATTCCAACCTGGCTATGCCCGATCTCGTCTGATCTCGGAAGCTAAGCAGGTTTGGGCCTGGTTAGTACTTGGATGGGAGACCGCCTGGGAATACCAGGTGCTGTAAGCTTTTGGGTTTTATTCCGAACTTATATAATGAACTGGAGATTAGAGTGTCTGATCTTTAAATAGCCCTCTCTTTGCAGCAGCTTTCGCTTACGGCCCTACCAACCTGGCTATGCCCGATCTCGTCTGATCTCGGAAGCTAAGCAGGTTTGGGCTTGGGTTAGTACTTCGATGGGAGACCGACTGGGAATACCAGGTGCTGTAAGCTTTTTGGAAAATTTTCATTAGTTATGTAATAATCTTGAAAAAAAAAAAAAAAAAAAAGAGTCAATGCCCAATCTCTGAATCTTAGAATGTTTGGTTCTGGTTACTACTTGGATGGGAGACTGCCTGAGAATAATACCAGGTGCTGTAAGCTTTTGGGTTTTCTTCCCTACTTATATATTGAACTGGAGATTAGAGTGGCTGATCTTTAAATAGCTCTCTCTCTGCAGCAGCCTTCGCTTACGGCCATACCTGGCTATGCCTGGTTAGTACTTGGATGGGAAACCGCCTGGGAATACCAGGTGCTGAAAGCTTTTTGGAAATTTTTCAAAATTTTTTACTTTTTGGAATTTTTTCACTAATTATATAATAATCGTGCAAAAAAAAAAAAAAAAAAAAAAAAAAAAAAGAGTCAATGCCAGATCTCTGAATCTTAGAATGTTTGGTTCTGGTTACTACTTGGATGGGAGACTGCCTGAGAATAATACCAGGTGCTGTAAGCTTTTGGGTTTTCTTCCCTACCTATATATTGAACTGGAGATTAGAGTGGCTGATCTTTAAATATCGCTCTCTTTGCAGCAGCTTTCGCTTACGGCCATACCAACCTGGCTATGCCCGATCTCGTCTGATCTCGGAGGCTAAGCAGGTTTGGGCTTGGTTAGTACTTGGATGGGAGACCGCCTGGGAATACCAGGTGCTGTAAACTTTTTGGAAAATTTTCATTAGTTATGTAATAATTTTGAAAAAAAAAAAAAAGAGTCAATGCCCAATCTCTGAATCTTAGAATGTTTGGTTCTGGTTACTACTTGGATGGGAGACTGCCTGAGAATAATACCAGGTGCTGTAAGCTTTTGGGTTTTCTTCCCTACTTATATATTGAACTGGAGATTAGAGTGGCTGATCTTTAAATAGGCCTCTCTGTGCAGCAGCCTTCGCTTACGGCTTGGATGGGAAACCGCCTGGGAATACCAGGTGCTGAAAGCTTTTTGGAAATTTTTCAAAATTTTTTACTTTTTGGAATTTTTTCACTAATTATATAATAATCGTGCAGAGAAAAAAAAAAAAAAAAAAGAGTCAATGCCAGATCTCTGAATCTTAGAATGTTTGGTTCTGGTTACTACTTGGATGGGAGACTGCCTGAGAATAATACCAGGTGCTGTACGCTTTTGGGTTTTCTTCCCTACTTATATATTGAACTGGAGATTAGAGTGGCTGATCTTTAAATAGCCCTCTCTCATCAGCAGCCTTCGCTTACGGCCATACCTGGCTATGCCTGGTTAGTACTTGGATGGGAAACTGCCTGGGAATACCAGGTGCTGAAAGCTTTTTGGAAATTTTTCACAATTTTTAACTTTTTGGAATTTTTTCACTAATTATATAATAATCGTGCAAAAAAAAAAAAAAAAAAGAGTCAATGCCCGATCTCTGAATCTTAGCATGTTTGGTTCTGGTTACTACTTGGATGGGAGACTGCCTGGGAATAATACCAGGTGCTGTAAGCTTTTGGGTTTTCTTCCCTACTTATATATTGAACTGGAGATTAGAGTGGCTGATCTTTAAATAGCCCTCTCTTTGCAGCAGCTTTTGCTTACGGCCATACCAACCTGGCTATGCCCGATCTCGTCTGATCTCGGAAGCTAAGCAGGTTTGGGCTTGGTTAGTACTTGGATGGGAGACCGCCTGGGAATACCAGGTGCTGTAAGCTTTTTGGAAAATTCTCATTAGTTATGTAATAATCTTGAAAAAAAAAAAGAGTCAATTGCCGATCTCTGAATCTTAGAATGTTTGGTTCTGGTTACTACTTGGATGGGAGACTGCCTGGGAATAATACCAGGTGCTGTAAGCTTTTGGGTTTTCTTCCCTACTTATATATTGAACTGGAGATTGGAGTGGCTGATCTTTAAATAGCCCTCTCTCTGCAGCAGCCTTCGCTTACGGCCATACCTGGCTATGCCTGGTTAGTACTTGGATGGGAAACCTCTTGGGAATACCAGGTGCTGAAAGCTTTTTGGAAATTTTTCACAATTTTTTACTTTTTGGAATTTTTTCACTAATTATATAATAATCGTGCAAAAAAAGAAAAAAAGAAAAAAAAAGAGTCAATGCCCTATGTCTGAATCTTAGCATGTTTGGTTCTGGTTACTACTTGGATGGGAGACCGCCTGGGATTGCCAGGTGCTGTAAGCTTTTGGGTTTTCGTCCCTACTTATATAATGCACTGGAGATTACAGTGCCTGATCTTTAATTCGCCCTCTCTTTGCAGCAGCTTTCGCTTACGGCCATTCCAACCTGGCTATGCCCGATCTCGTCTGATCTCGGAAGCTAAGCAGGTTTGGGCCTGGTTAGTACTTGGATGGGAGACCGCCTGGGAATACCAGGTGCTGTAAGCTTTTGGGTTTTATTCCGAACTTATATAATGAACTGGAGATTAGAGTGTCTGATCTTTAAATAGCCCTCTCTTTGCAGCAGCTTTCGCTTACGGCCCTACCAACCTGGCTATGCCCGATCTCGTCTGATCTCGGAAGCTAAGCAGGTTTGGGCTTGGGTTAGTACTTCGATGGGAGACCGACTGGGAATACCAGGTGCTGTAAGCTTTTTGGAAAATTTTCATTAGTTATGTAATAATCTTGAAAAAAAAAAAAAAGAGTCAATGCCCAATCTCTGAATCTTAGAATGTTTGGTTCTGGTTACTACTTGGATGGGAGACTGCCTGAGAATAATACCAGGTGCTGTAAGCTTTTGGGTTTTCTTCCCTACTTATATATTGAACTGGAGATTAGAGTGGCTGATCTTTAAATAGCTCTCTCTCTGCAGCAGCCTTCGCTTACGGCCATACCTGGCTATGCCTGGTTAGTACTTGGATGGGAAACCGCCTGGGAATACCAGGTGCTGAAAGCTTTTTGGAAATTTTTCAAAATTTTTTACTTTTTGGAATTTTTTCACTAATTATATAATAATCGTGCAAAAAAAAAAAAAAAAAAAAAAAAAAAAAAGAGTCAATGCCAGATCTCTGAATCTTAGAATGTTTGGTTCTGGTTACTACTTGGATGGGAGACTGCCTGAGAATAATACCAGGTGCTGTAAGCTTTTGGGTTTTCTTCCCTACCTATATATTGAACTGGAGATTAGAGTGGCTGATCTTTAAATATCGCTCTCTTTGCAGCAGCTTTCGCTTACGGCCATACCAACCTGGCTATGCCCGATCTCGTCTGATCTCGGAGGCTAAGCAGGTTTGGGCTTGGTTAGTACTTGGATGGGAGACCGCCTGGGAATACCAGGTGCTGTAAACTTTTTGGAAAATTTTCATTAGTTATGTAATAATTTTGAAAAAAAAAAAAAAGAGTCAATGCCCAATCTCTGAATCTTAGAATGTTTGGTTCTGGTTACTACTTGGATGGGAGACTGCCTGAGAATAATACCAGGTGCTGTAAGCTTTTGGGTTTTCTTCCCTACTTATATATTGAACTGGAGATTAGAGTGGCTGATCTTTAAATAGGCCTCTCTGTGCAGCAGCCTTCGCTTACGGCTTGGATGGGAAACCGCCTGGGAATACCAGGTGCTGAAAGCTTTTTGGAAATTTTTCAAAATTTTTTACTTTTTGGAATTTTTTCACTAATTATATAATAATCGTGCAGAGAAAAAAAAAAAAAAAAAAGAGTCAATGCCAGATCTCTGAATCTTAGAATGTTTGGTTCTGGTTACTACTTGGATGGGAGACTGCCTGAGAATAATACCAGGTGCTGTACGCTTTTGGGTTTTCTTCCCTACTTATATATTGAACTGGAGATTAGAGTGGCTGATCTTTAAATAGCCCTCTCTCATCAGCAGCCTTCGCTTACGGCCATACCTGGCTATGCCTGGTTAGTACTTGGATGGGAAACTGCCTGGGAATACCAGGTGCTGAAAGCTTTTTGGAAATTTTTCACAATTTTTAACTTTTTGGAATTTTTTCACTAATTATATAATAATCGTGCAAAAAAAAAAAAAAAAAAGAGTCAATGCCCGATCTCTGAATCTTAGCATGTTTGGTTCTGGTTACTACTTGGATGGGAGACTGCCTGGGAATAATACCAGGTGCTGTAAGCTTTTGGGTTTTCTTCCCTACTTATATATTGAACTGGAGATTAGAGTGGCTGATCTTTAAATAGCCCTCTCTTTGCAGCAGCTTTTGCTTACGGCCATACCAACCTGGCTATGCCCGATCTCGTCTGATCTCGGAAGCTAAGCAGGTTTGGGCTTGGTTAGTACTTGGATGGGAGACCGCCTGGGAATACCAGGTGCTGTAAGCTTTTTGGAAAATTCTCATTAGTTATGTAATAATCTTGAAAAAAAAAAAGAGTCAATTGCCGATCTCTGAATCTTAGAATGTTTGGTTCTGGTTACTACTTGGATGGGAGACTGCCTGGGAATAATACCAGGTGCTGTAAGCTTTTGGGTTTTCTTCCCTACTTATATATTGAACTGGAGATTGGAGTGGCTGATCTTTAAATAGCCCTCTCTCTGCAGCAGCCTTCGCTTACGGCCATACCTGGCTATGCCTGGTTAGTACTTGGATGGGAAACCTCTTGGGAATACCAGGTGCTGAAAGCTTTTTGGAAATTTTTCACAATTTTTTACTTTTTGGAATTTTTTCACTAATTATATAATAATCGTGCAAAAAAAGAAAAAAAGAAAAAAAAAGAGTCAATGCCCTATGTCTGAATCTTAGCATGTTTGGTTCTGGTTACTACTTGGATGGGAGACCGCCTGGGATTGCCAGGTGCTGTAAGCTTTTGGGTTTTCGTCCCTACTTATATAATGCACTGGAGATTACAGTGCCTGATCTTTAATTCGCCCTCTCTTTGCAGCAGCTTTCGCTTACGGCCATTCCAACCTGGCTATGCCCGATCTCGTCTGATCTCGGAAGCTAAGCAGGTTTGGGCCTGGTTAGTACTTGGATGGGAGACCGCCTGGGAATACCAGGTGCTGTAAGCTTTTGGGTTTTATTCCGAACTTATATAATGAACTGGAGATTAGAGTGTCTGATCTTTAAATAGCCCTCTCTTTGCAGCAGCTTTCGCTTACGGCCCTACCAACCTGGCTATGCCCGATCTCGTCTGATCTCGGAAGCTAAGCAGGTTTGGGCTTGGGTTAGTACTTCGATGGGAGACCGACTGGGAATACCAGGTGCTGTAAGCTTTTTGGAAAATTTTCATTAGTTATGTAATAATCTTGAAAAAAAAAAAAAAGAGTCAATGCCCAATCTCTGAATCTTAGAATGTTTGGTTCTGGTTACTACTTGGATGGGAGACTGCCTGAGAATAATACCAGGTGCTGTAAGCTTTTGGGTTTTCTTCCCTACTTATATATTGAACTGGAGATTAGAGTGGCTGATCTTTAAATAGCTCTCTCTCTGCAGCAGCCTTCGCTTACGGCCATACCTGGCTATGCCTGGTTAGTACTTGGATGGGAAACCGCCTGGGAATACCAGGTGCTGAAAGCTTTTTGGAAATTTTTCAAAATTTTTTACTTTTTGGAATTTTTTCACTAATTATATAATAATCGTGCAAAAAAAAAAAAAAAAAAAAAAAAAAAAAAGAGTCAATGCCAGATCTCTGAATCTTAGAATGTTTGGTTCTGGTTACTACTTGGATGGGAGACTGCCTGAGAATAATACCAGGTGCTGTAAGCTTTTGGGTTTTCTTCCCTACCTATATATTGAACTGGAGATTAGAGTGGCTGATCTTTAATAATCGCTCTCTTTGCAGCAGCTTTCGCTTACGGCCATACCAACCTGGCTATGCCCGATCTCGTCTGATCTCGGAGGCTAAGCAGGTTTGGGCTTGGTTAGTACTTGGATGGGAGACCGCCTGGGAATACCAGGTGCTGTAAACTTTTTGGAAAATTTTCATTAGTTATGTAATAATCTTGAAAAAAAAAAAAAAGAGTCAATGCCCAATCTCTGAATCTTAGAATGTTTGGTTCTGGTTACTACTTGGATGGGAGACTGCCTGAGAATAATACCAGGTGCTGTAAGCTTTTGGGTTTTCTTCCCTACTTATATATTGAACTGGAGATTAGAGTGGCTGATCTTTAAATAGCCCTCTCTCTGCAGCAGCCTTCGCTTACGGCCATACCTGGCTATGCCTGGTTAGTACTTGGATGGGAAACCGCCTGGGAATACCAGGTGCTGAAAGCTTTTTGGAAATTTTTCACAATTTTTTACTTTTTGGAATTTTTTCACAAATTATATAATAATCGTGCCAAAAAAAAAAAAAAAAAAAAAAAGAGTCAATGCCTGATCTCTGAATCTTAGCATGTTTGGTTCTGGTTACTACTTGGATGGGAGACTGCCTGGGAATAATACCAGGTGCTGTAAGCTTTTGGGTTTTCTTCCCTACCTATATATTGAACTTGAGATTAGAGTGGCTGATCTTTAAATAGCCCTCTCTCTGCAGCAGCCTTCGCTTACGGCCATACCTGGCTATGCCTGGTTAGTACTTGGATGGGAAACCGCCTGGGAATACCAGGTGCTGAAAGCTTTTTGGAAATTTTTCAAAATTTTTTACTTTTTGGAATTTTTTAACTGATTATATAACAATCGTGCAAAAAAAAAAAAAAACAAACAAAAAAAAAAGAGTCAATGCCCGATGTCTGAATCTTAGCATGTTTGTTCTGGTTACTACTTGGATGGGAGACCGCCTGGGATTGCCAGGTGCTGTTAGCTTTTGGGTTTTCGTCCCTACTTATATAATGTACTGGAGATTACAGTGGCTGATCTTTAAATAGCCCTCTCTTTGCAGCAGCTTTCGCTTACGGCCATACCAACCTGGCTATACCCGATCTTTTCTGATCTCGGAAGCTAAGCAGGTTTGGGCCTGGTTAGTACTTGGATGGGAGACCGCCTGGGAATACCAGGTGCTGTAAGCTTTTGGGTTTTATTCCGAACTTATATAATGAACTGGAGATTAGAGTGTCTGATCTTTAAATAGCCCTCTCTTTGCAGCAGCTTTCGCTTACGGCCATACCAACCTGGCGGCGCTAGTGAGTTGTACAGGAAGTGAGTTGGCAGTTTGAGCAGTTGGTGATAGAGGCTCACCTATTTTGATTTGGTTTTTGTTCATTATTTTTTGGGAAAAGCTTTATTTTGTTGTTTTTGTTTTGACTTTTTTCTCCTCCCAGCAGCTCACGCTGTTTGGGGGGGGAGTTTTTTTTTGGCTTTAATTTTCAAAATGGACAGATTACCGGCAACGACCACAGCAATGGCACGAGAAACACGGAGTGGAAATGAAGTCGATCTTGAACAAAGACACAGAGATGGACATGAAAAAGAAACAAAGAAGGAAACCTGGAAAAGAGTTTACAAAAAGGAAGCAACAGTAACAGTTGATTTAATGGATTTGGATGATGTGAGAGCAGTGGATATTATAATGTCAGTGACAGAAAAAGTTGGAGAAGGGAAAATCTTGGCGGTTCGACCGAAACAAACCAGATGTTATGAGGTGACTTTGGAGACCGAGGAGGACATCGAGGAGCTGATGAATGGAGTAATAATCAAAGGAAAAACCTGTGAGGTAACAAGACTTCAAAACAGAGATTTTGTTGTTTCTTTTATGCATCTCCCTGTTTACATGGATGACGAGGAAATTTTAAAGAAATTGGAGGGATGGGGAGTTCTCCCCATCTCTAAAATAAAGAGAAGGTTTTATCCTGGCACAAATATTGAAGACGGAACAAGATTTGTAAAAACAAGATTCCCCAGAGAAGTGATCTCACTCCCGTATAGCACCAAGTTTGTCACAGCAGAAGGACCACAGCACTTTCGGGTCATGCATAGCCAGCAGGTAAAGACATGCAGGTTGTGCATGAGCCCAGAGCATATGGTGAAAGACTGTCCGGAGTTTAGATGTTACAAATGCAATGAGAGGGGACACATGGCGAGGGACTGCAGGGTGGTAAAATGCCCGGATTGCAAGGAGGTGCTAAGCAAGTGTGAATGCTGGATGGAAAACGAGGAAGAAGATGAAGAAGGTGTGAGTGGGCAGATGCATGACAGTGAAAAGGAGCAAGAGGAAGGAACAACAACAACACAGACTAATGAAACCAACGAAAATAAGGACAAAGGAGAACAGAGAGAAGAAAGTTACATACAGGAAGAACAATCACAACAAGGGGGTGAAGCGGAGATGCAAACTGCAGAGACCCCTTGAAATACTTTTGGACAAAATAGAACATCAAAGGATCGTAAATGAAGAACAGACTGTTGAAATGGGCAGTGAAGAGGAAAAGGAGGACAAAGCTGGGATACAAATGAAAAGAAGAAGATCGATCAAGGTAAAACCAAGTTTGGGCGGGGTAAGGAAAAAAGTAGTTAAAGAGGACTTGTTGAAAAATGTAAACCGATTTGAACTGTTAAAGGATATGGGGGAGATCGAATGAAAAACAATGGTTTTTATGAATACTTTTTTCTGTCTTATGCTCATAAAGTTGGTAACTTTTAATGCAAGAGGACTTCAAGATGTTAGAAAGTTTGATAAAGTAAAAGAAATGTGTAAAAAAGAAGACATAATAATGCTACAAGAAACAAATTGGACAGATAGGTCTATAATTGAAATGAGGAAAAGGTGGAATGGGGAAATTCTGTATAATAATGGTGATGAAAGAAATGGTAGAGGTGTGGCAATTTTAATAAGGGAAAACAGTGGTGTAAGCTGTAAAGAAATATACAAAGATGAAATAGGGAAATGTTTGATAGTGGAAATGAGTTACGAAGAGAAGAACATACTACTGGTCAACATACATGCACCAACGAAAAAAGAAGAAAAGAGATCATTTTTTAACACTATCAAGACAATTGTGAGGAATTATAAATATATAATTATGATGGGGGATTTTAATACAGTTTTTAGCAGACAAGATATAGCGGAGGGTATGAGTTTCAAAAGTGATACGGGAAGGAAAGAGTTAAGATCACTAATGGAGGAAAACTATATGATGGCTGTATGGAGGGAAAGGAATGAAAGCAAAAGAGAATACTCGAGAAGACAAATAGTAGGCAATTTCATTTATCAAACAAGAATAGATATGGTTTTATGTACAAGGAATTTAGAATGTTTTATAGAGAAGTTAAGGTATGAAGAAACGAGTTTAAGTGATCATAAGCCGTTTTTTGTACATTTAGATTGGGATGTTGGGAAAAGAGGGCCAGGGGTATGGGTTTTAAATACAGACATTTTAAAGGATGAGGATTATGTGGCAACAATAAAAGATACAATAAAAAAAGAAAAAGAGAATGAAATGTATTTAGAGGACAAAAGGATCTGGTGGGAGAACTTGAAATTGTTAGTGAAAAAAATCACTAATAGTTATTGTGTGTTAAAACAGAAATGCAAAAAGAATAAAGAAAAAGAAATAAGAGAAAGACTGGAGAAGCAAGTAAATGAGGAAACAGAAGATATTCAAAAAATAAAAGAAATACAAGAAGAGTTGAAAGAGATGGAAGAGAATAGATATAAGGGGGTAATGTTGAGGTGTAAAGCTAAATATCTGGTAGAAGGAGAAAAAGTACAAAGTTTTTTTTTTGATCTTGAAAAAAGAAAAGGAAGATTTGAAACTATAAAAGAAATACGAAAAGAAAATGGTGAAACGGTACAAGAATGTGGGGAAATTTTAAAAGAGGTAAAAAACTATTTTGAAAAATTGTTTAGTACTGAAGGAGTAAAGGAGAGAGAAAAAAGGGAATTAATGGAATTAATAAAAATTAAAGTGAGTAAAGAGGAGAAGGAAGAATGCGATCAGACAATAAGTAAAGAAGAAATAGAAAGTGCAATAAATGAAATGAACAAAAAGAAAAGCCCAGGCATTGATGGTTTAGGAAGCGAGTTTTACCAAACTTTTAAAGACCTTTTAGTAGATATTTTAAGAGATGTTTATGATGAGATTTTTGAAAAAGGAGGAATGATGTTAAGAATGGGAATGGGATTAATGAAGATAATATACAAGAAGAAGGGGGAAAAAAATGAATTAAAAAATTATAGACCTATCACAATGTTAAATACTGATTTAAAGATTTTAGCAAAACTTTTAGCGAATAGATTAAAACAGATAATGCCAAATATAATAACAACAAATCAGGCATATGGAGTAAAAGGGAAAGACATTTCAGATGTAATAATGAGTATAAAAGACACGATAAGGTACATGAGAGATAAAAGGAAAGGAGGTTATATCATTAACTTAGATTTTGAAAAAGCTTTTGACAGGGTGGAACACGAATATTTGTTTGATATTTTAAAAAGTTTTGGGTTTGGGGAGATTTTTATTAAATGGATTCGAATTTTATACAAGGGAGCAATGACAACAATAAAATGTAATGGGTTTTTAACAAAATGTTTTAGGATAACACGATCTATAAGACAAGGGTGTCCTTTATCAGCCCTGCTATATTCATTGGTGGCAGAACTGCTTGGACTAGCCATAAAACAAGAAAGGGGAATTAAAGGAATAGAGATTGAACAAACAGGAAAAGAGAGTAAAATTTTTCAATATGCTGATGACACTACCATTTTTGCTAGAGAAGAAGAAAGTGTCAAACAAGTAATGGAAATAGTACGGAGATTTTGCAAGGGGTCAGGAGGAAAAATAAATGAAGCAAAAACTGCATATAGGAGATTTGGGCAGACGACAGACTTAGCAGAGAATTTTAAATTCAAGGAAGTAAAAGAAATAAAGATTTTAGGAATTTTAATGGGTAAAGATGAAGATTAAGTGAGAGAAATCATGTGGGAAGAAATAGTGGGAAGCATTGAAAGAAGACTGAACTTTTGGAAATTGAGGGCACTAAATTTAGAAGGGAAGGTCTTAATCTTGAATGTTTTAATGACTTCAAAATTGTGGTATTTTTTATATGTGACATCTATGCCGGTGTGGGTGGAAAGAGGGTTGAAAAGATGTTTTTTAGACTTTTTATGGGTCGGGAAACCAGCTAGAATTGCGTACAATACTTTAATAGGGATGAAGGGAAAAGGAGGTTTGGGTTTAATCGATGTGGAGCAAAGGAAGAATAGTCTGAGAGTCAAATTAGTCAAAAAGTATCTGGATGAGGGAAACAAAGCAGAATGGAAAACAACAATGGGGATTTTTTTAAACAAATGTGGGAATTTTAATCTGGGAGATAATGTGTTATGGATGAGAACAAAAGAATGGATAACAGAGGGGTTGCCAACGTTTTATAAAGAAGTTTTAAGGGCTTGGGGAATTTTTTTAAGTACTGTACAGTACAACGTACATGGAAGAGAAAACATCTTAAATCAGCCATTATTCCTAAACACCGGCATTTTAAACCAAGGGAAGGAAATATATTTTAAAGAATTGATGGAAGTTGGAATAATCAAAGTAAGAGATGTTTTATATGAATATAAAGAAGGCTTTTTACCAATGCAGTATATAGTAGATGTGATGGAGGAAGCAAAGGAAGAATTTAATAAACAAGAACTGAAAACTAAGTATGAAATTATACAAAATGCAATACCTAAAGAATGGATAGAAAAGGTTGAAACTATGGAAGGGGAGAAAGAAGAAAAGGATGTGTATGTAATACTGGGAGAGAAATTGTGGCTTTTAAAAGAATGTACAGTGAAAATGTTTTATGGTTTTTTCAGAGACATGATTTTTAAGAAACCTGTTGCAAACAAATTTTGGCAGAAGACATTTGAAGGCTTAAAAGAAGAAGATATTTGGAAAAACATGAAAGGGGAGATAATTGAGGTCAAATTGGAAAATTCTGAGTATTATATCAGACAAAGGGTGCTGTTTACTGATGTTATACTTAAAAAAATTGGGATGGAACAAAGTGCCATATGCAAAGTATGCAATGAGGAAGAGGAAGATTTTTTACATGTGTTTCTACACTGTAAGGCACTGAAGGATTTTAATGAAAAATGCAAAACTATAATTGTAAACCTGGGAGGGGAGCAAGATCGAGAGGATACAGAATTGAATAGGATCATTATGTTAGGGTTCGATGAGAAGGAAAGAAACAAAAAGGTGATCAATCTGTTTGTAATGTTAATGAAAAAAGTCATCTGGGAAAGAAGAGGGATCGCAAAACAAGAAGAAATTATGATGGATGTGTGGTGTTTGTTTAAAAGACGTTGGGAAAGTTATATAGAATGTTTGTATTGTTATTTTAAACAGGAAAAAAAAATAAGGAATTTGATAAAGTGTTTACTTCGGAGGTTTACTCAGTTTTGAAAGAGTTTGAAATAGCATTTCCAGGAACAGAATGATGTGGAAGAAAAATATCTATTTGATCATATGAATGTCTTTGTTTTTATTTTGTTTTAATTGGAATGTAAATTTCTTTTCTTAGAAGAAATGTAATGTATTGTATGTGTTTTCTAAGAAAATAATAATAAAAAAAAAAAAAATACCAAAAAAAAAAACCTGGCTATGCCTGATCTCGTCTGATCTCGGAAGCTAAGCAGGTTTGGGCTTGGTTAGTACTTGGATGGGAGACCGCCTGGGAATACCAGGTGCTGTAAGCTTTTTGGAAAATTTTCATTAGTTATGTAATAATCTTGAAAAAAAAAAAAAAAAAGAGTCAATGCCAGATCTCTGAATCTTAGCATGTTTGGTTCTGGTTACTACTTGGATGGGAGACTGCCTGAGAATAATAACAGGTGCTGTAAGCTTTTGGGTTTTCTTCCCTACTTATATATTGAACTGGAGATTAGAGTGGCTGATCTTTAAATAGCCCTCTCTCTGCAGCAGCCTTCGCTTACGGCCATACCTGGCTATGCCTGGTTAGTACTTGGATGGGAAACCGCCTGGGAATACCAGGTGCTGAAAGCTTTTTGGAAATTTTTCACAATTTTTAACTTTTTTGGAATTTTTTCACTAATTATATAATAATCGTGCAAAAAAAAAAAAAAAAAAGAGTCAATGCCCGATCTCTGAATCTTAGAATGTTTGGTTCTGGTTACTACTTGGATGGGAGACTGCCTGGGAATAATACCAGGTGCTGTAAACTTTTAGGTTTTCTTCCCTACCTATATATTGAACTGGAGATTAGAGTGGCTGATCTTTAAATAGCCCTCTCATTGCAGCAGCTTTCGCTTACGGCCATACCAACCTGGCCATGCCCGATCTTGTCTGATCTCGGAAGCTAAGCAGGTTTGGGCTTGGTTAGTACTTGGATGGGAGACCGCCTGGGAATACCAGGTGCTGTAAGCTTTTTGGAAAATTTTCATTAGTTATGTAATAATCTTGAAAAAAAAAAAAAAAATGAGTCAATGCCCAATCTCTGAATCTTAGAATGTTTGGTTCTGGTTACTACTTGGATGGGAGACTGCCTGAGAATAATACCAGGTGCTGTAAGCTTTTGGGTTTTCTTCCCTACTTATATATTGAACTGGAGATTAGAGTGGCTGATCTTTAAATAGCCCTCTCTGTGCAGCAGCCTTCGCTTACGGCTTGGATGGGAAACCGCCTGGGAATACCAGGTGCTGAAAGCTTTTTGGAAATTTTTCAAAATTTTTTACTTTTTGGAATTTTTTCACTAATTATATAATAATCGTGCAAAAAAAAGAAAAGAAAAAAAGAGTCAATGCCAGATCTCTGAATCTTAGCATGTTTGGTTCTGGTTACTACTTGGATGGGAGACTGCCTGGGAATAATACCAGGTGCTGTAAGCTTTTGGGTTTTCTTCCCTACTTATATATTGAACTGGAGATTAGAGTGGCTGATCTTTAAATAGCCCTCTCTTTGCAGCAGCTTTTGCTTACGGCCATACCAACCTGGCTATGCCCGATCTCGTCTGATCTCGGAAGCTAAGCAGGTTTGGGCTTGGTTAGTACTTGGATGGGAGACCGCCTGGGAATACCACGTGCTGTAAGCTTTTTGGAAAATTTTCATTAGTTATGTAATAATCTTGAAAAAAAAAAAAAAGAGTCAATGCCCGATCTCTGAATCTTAGAATGTTTGGTTCTGGTTACTACTTGGATGGGAGACTGCCTGAGAATAATACCAGGTGCTGTAAGCTTTTGGGTTTTCTTCCCTACTTATATATTGAACTGGAGATTAGAGTGGCTGATCTTTAAATAGCCCTCTCTCTGCAGCAGCCTTCGCTTACGGCTTGGATGGGAAACCGCCTGGGAATACCAGGTGCTGAAAGCTTTTTGGAAATTTTTCACAATTTTTAACTTTTTGGAATTTTTTCACTAATTATATAATAATCGTGCAAAAAAAAAAAAAAAAAAAAAAGAGTCAATGCCCAATCTCTGAATCTTAGCATGTTTGGTTCTGGTTACTACTTGGATGGGAGACTGCCTGGGAATAATACCAGGTGCTGTAATCTTTTGGGTTTTCTTCCCTACTTATATATTGAACTGGAGATTAGAGTGGCTGATCTTTAAATAGCCCTCTCTTTGCAGCAGCTTTTGCTTACGGCCATACCAACCTGGCTATGCCCGATCTCGTCTGATCTCGGAAGCTAAGCAGGTTTGGGCTTGGTTAGTACTTGGATGGGAGACCGCCTGGGAATACCAGGTGCTGTAAGCTTTTTGGAAAATTTTCATTAGTTATGTAATAATCTTGAAAAAAAAAAAAAAGAGTCAATGCCCGATCTCTGAATCTTAGAATGTTTGGTTCTGGTTACTACTTGGATGGGAGACTGCCTGAGAATAATACCAGGTGCTGTAAGCTTTTGGGTTTTCTTCCCTACTTATATATTGAACTGGAGATTAGAGTGGCTGATCTTTAAATAGCCCTCTCTCTGCAGCAGCCTTCGCTTACGGCCATACCTGGCTATTCCTGGTTAGTACTTGGATGGGAAAACGCTTGGGAATACCAGGTGCTGAAAGCTTTTTGGAAATTTTTCACAATTTTTAACTTTTTGGAATTTTTTCACTAATATAATAATAATCGTGCAAAAAAAAAAAAAGAAAAAAAGAGTCAATGCCAGATCTCTGAATCTTAGCATGTTTAGTTCTGGTTACTACTTGGATGGGAGACTGTCTGGGAATAATACCAGGTGCTGTAAGCTTTTGGGTTTTCTTCCCTACTTATATATTGAACTGGAGATTAGAGTGGCTGATCTTTAAATAGCCCTCTCTCTGCAGCAGCCTTCGCTTACGGCCATACCTGGCTATGCCTGGTTAGTACTTGGATGGGAAACCGCTTGGGAATACCAGGTGCTGAAAGCTTTTTGGAAATTTTTCAAAATTTTTTACTTTTTGGAATTTTTTCACTAATTATATAATAATCGTGCAAAAAAAGAAAAAAAGAAAAGAAAAAGAGTCAATGCCCTATGTCTGAATCTTAGCATGTTTGGTTCTGGTTACTACTTGGATGGGAGACCACCTGGGATTGCCAGGTGCTTTAAGCTTTTGGGTTTTCGTCCCTACTTATATAATGTACTGGAGATTACAGTGGCTGATCTTTAATTAGCCCTCTCTTTGCAGCAGCTTTCACTTACGGCCATTCCAACCTGGCTATGCCCGATCTCGTCTGATCTCGGAAGCTAAGCAGGTTTGGGCCTGGTTAGTACTTGGATAGGAGACCGCCTGGGAATACCAGGTGCTGTAAGCTTTTGGGTTTTATTCCGAACTTATATAATGAACTGGAGATTAGAGTGTCTGATCTTTAAATAGCCCTCTCTTTGCAGCAGCTTTCGCTTACGGCCCTACCAACCTGGCTATGCCCGATCTCATCTGATCTCGGAAGCTAAGCAGGTTTGTGCTTGGGTTAGTACTTGGATGGGAGACCGACTGGGAATACCAGGTGCTGTAAGCTTTTTGGAAAATTTTCATTAGTTATGAAATAATCTTGAAAAAAAAAAAAAAAAAAAGAGTCAATGCCCAATCTCTGAATCTTAGAATGTTTGGATCTGGTTACTACTTGGATGGGAGACTGCCTGAGAATAATACCAGGTGCTGTAAGCTTTTGGGTTTTCTTCCCTACTTATATATTGAACTGGAGATTAGAGTGGCTGATCTTTAAATAGCCCTCTCTCTGCAGCAGCCTTCGCTTACGGCTTGGATGGGAAACCGCCTGGGAATACCAGGTGCTGAAAGCTTTTTGGAAATTTTTCAAAATTTTTTACTTTTTGGAATTTTTTCACTAATTATATAATAATCGTGCAGAAAAAAAAAAAAAAAAAAGAGTCAATGCCAGATCTCTGAATCTTAGAATGTTTGGTTCTGGTTACTACTTGGATGGGAGACTGCCTGAGAATAATACCAGGTGCTGTACGCTTTTGGGTTTTCTTCCCTACTTGTATATTGAATTGGAGATTAGAGTGGCTGATCTTTAAATAGCCCTCTCTCATCAGCAGCCTTCGCTTACGGCCATACCTGGCTATGCCTGGTTAGTACTTGGATGGGAAACCGCCTGGGAATACCAGGTGCTTAAAGCTTTTTGGAAATTTTTCACAATTTTTAACTTTTTGGAATTTTTTCACTAATTATATAATAATCGTGCAAAAAAAAAAAAAAAAAGAGTCAATGCCCAATCTCTGAATCTTAGCATGTTTGGTTCTGGTTACTACTTGGATGGGAGACTGCCTGGGAATAATACCAGGTGCTGTAAGCTTTTGGGTTTTCTTCCCTACTTATATATTGAACTGGAGATTAGAGTGGCTGATCTTTAAATAGCCCTCTCTTTGCAGCAGCTTTTGCTTACGGCCATACCAACCTGGCTATGCCCGATCTCGTCTGATCTCGGAAGCTAAGCAGGTTTGGGCTTGGTTAGTACTTGGATGGGAGACCGCATGGGAATACCAGGTGCTGTAAGCTTTTTGGAAAATTTTCATTAGTTATGTAATAATCTTGAAAAAAAAAAAAGAGTCAATTGCCGATCTCTGAATCTTAGAATGTTTGGTTCTGGTTACTACTTGGATGGGAGACTGCCTGAGAATAATACCAGGTGCTGTAAGCTTTTGGGTTTTCTTCCCTACTTATATATTGAACTGGAGATTAGAGTGGCTGATCTTTAAATAGCCCTCTCTCTGCAGCAGCCTTCGCTTACGGCCATACCTGGCTATTCCTGGTTAGTACTTGGATGGGAAACCGCCTGGGAATACCAGGTGCTGAAAGCTTTTTGGAAATTTTTCAATTTTTTTTACTTTTTGGAATTTTTTCACTAATTATATAATAATCGTGCAAAAAAAAAAAAAAAGAAAAAAAGAGTCAATGCCAGATCTCTGAATCTTAGCATGTTTGGTTCTGGTTACTACTTGGATGGGAGACTGCCTGGGAATAATACCAGGTGCTGTAAGCTTTTGGGTTTTCTTCCCTACTTATATATTGAACTGGAGATTAGAGTGGCTAATCTTTAAATAGCCCTCTCTCTGCAGCAGCCTTCGCTTACGGCCATACCTGGCTATTCCTGGTTAGTACTTGGATGTGAAACCGCCTGGGAATACCAGGTGCTGAAAGCTTTTTGGAAATTTTTCAAATTTTTTTACTTTTTGGAATTTTTTCACTAATTATATAATAATCGTGCAAAAAAAAAAAAAAAGAAAAAAAGAGTCATTGCCAGATCTCTGAATCTTAGCATGTTTGGTTCTGGTTACTACTTGGGTGGGAGACTGCCTGGGAATAATACCAGGTGCTGTAAGCTTTTGGGTTTTCTTCCCTACTTATATATTGAACTGGAGATTAGAGTGGCTGATCTTTAAATAGCCCTCTCTCTGCAGCAGCCTTCGCTTACGGCCATACCTGGCTATTCCTGGTTAGTACTTGGATGGGAAACCGCCTGGGAATACCAGGTGCTGAAAGCTTTTTGGAAATTTTTCAAATTTTTTTACTTTTTGGAATTTTTTCACTAATTATATAATAATCGTGCAAAAAAGAAAAGAAAAAAAGAGTCAATGCCAGATCTCTGAATCTTAGCATGTTTGGTTCTGGTTACTACTTGGATGGGAGACTGCCTGGGAATAATACCAGGTGCTGTTAGCTTTTGGGTTTTCTTCCCTACTTATATATTGAACTGGAGATTAGAGTGGCTGATCTTTAAATAGCCCTCTCTCTGCAGCAGCCTTCGCTTACGGCCATACCTGGCTATGCCTGGTTAGTACTTGGATGGGAAACCGCTTGGGAATACCAGGTGCTGAAAGCTTTTTGGAAATTTTTCACAATTTTTCACTTTTTGGAATTTTTTCACTAATTATATAATAATCGCGCAAAAAAAGAAAAAAAGAAAAAAAAAAGAGTCAATGCCCTATGGCTGAATCTTAGCATGTTTGGTTCTGGTTACTACTTGGATGGGAGACCGCCTGGGATTGCCAGGTGCTGTAAGCTTTTGGGTTTTCGTCCCTATTTATATAATGTACTGGAGATTACAGTGGCTGATCTTTAAATAGCCCTCTCTTTGCAGCAGCTTTCGCTTACGGCCATTCCAACCTGGCTATGCCCGATCTCGTCTGATCTCGGAAGCTAAGCAGGTTTGGGCCTGGTTAATACTTGGATGGGAGACCGCCTGGGAATACCAGGTGCTGTAAGCTTTTGGGTTTTATTCCGAACTTATATAATGAACTGGAGATTAGAGTGTCTGATCTTTAAATAGCCCTCTCTTTGCAGCAGCTTTCGTTTACGGCCCTACCAACCTGGCTATGCCCGATCTCGTCTGATCTCGGAAGCTAAGCAGGTTTGGGCTTGGGTTAGTACTTGGATGGGAGACCGACTGGGAATACCAGGTGCTGTAAGCTTTTTGGAAAATTTTCATTAGTTATGTAATAATCTTGAAAAAAAAAAAAAAAAAAGAGTCAATGCCCAATCTCTGAATCTTAGCATGTTTGGTTCTGGTTACTACTTGGATGGGAGACTGCCTGAGAATAATACCAGGTGCTGTAAGCTTTTGGGTTTTCTTCCCTACTTATAAATTGAACTGGGGTGCGTTCTCCGATAACGTTGTCTCTTAGCGCGCTACGAATACTCAAAAGGTACACCTTAACTACAGGTATACCTTTGCTACGTGTGTTCTCCGAACTATACCTTTGGATGTTGCTTAAGGTAAACCTTCTTAAGTTCGACCTTAGCAGTTGCTGTCCATGGTGGAGGTGCTGAATAGGTTGATATCGACGCCTCGATGATCGATTGTGCGCTCTTTCCTTCACAGTGGTATAGGTAAAGTATTGAGAAAACAATATTCTTAATAAAGAAGCATTTTAGAAATAGTACAAACTGCATTTATCGGGGCTTATTGAAATAAGTACATGCAGAAATAAATACGAGTATGTGTTTATAATTTAGCAAGTGTACAATCCCAAACCCTCACGGCCATAAGTGTGTTAATGTTCTCCACAACGTATGCTGATTATCCACCAGCCGTATCACATTATTGGCGTAAATCGCTCATTTGTGTAATTGTATGATTTCCTCAATAAAAGCGCAAGCATGAGAGACATACCGACATTCACTTTGTGGGGGAAAAAAGTCCGCAAAAAGAGATCGCCCAGCCACACTGAGGTCTTACTCAGCCCATATTCATCCCCAACAACCTCCAGAAAACTCCACCACGGCATAAAAACGAAGAGCCGCCAGCAGCTGAATTTCGGGGCTGAGGGGGTAGCTCCGTCGAGCTCCGTGCTGCTTCTCTTATAAAGTAGTTGACAAACTCTAACTGGCTCCGCGGACGCCGCCGTCTTTGATTTAAAACAAGTACTCGCTGTCTCGCTGCCATAGCTATAAAGTTTGTGTAAACTCATCTTTCTTTATATAGACTCCTAAGCCTTTTCTGTCAAATGGTTCGCCAGCTGATGTGCCTTAGGATAGTAATTAAAAAAGCTAACAACCATTAGTGTATGGAAACTTTATTAATGAAAACACTTCCATACACTGGGTGTAGGCTATAACAACTTAAGTATTTTATGTGTATAATTTTAAAGTAAAGTAAAAATGTAATTTTAATACTAAATCAGATTTTATATTAAATGTTCATATAAAATTTTCTATGTGTAATTAAACTGCGATGTAAAAAATCTTTTTGCGTAGTGGTGGCCACTAGCGGTATGAACCGTCAGCAGCGATAAGGTATAGCTAAGAGCGCTCCAGACCAACCTTACGAACGTATGACTTGCAGAAGGTATACTTAACCAAGAAGGTTTCGGAAACCACGTATTAACGATAAGGTACTTCTTAAGGTACAACTTAAGAACGACGTAGCGTTAAGGTAGTTTCGGAGAACGCACCCCTGGAGATTAGAGTGGCTGATCTTTAAATAGCCTTCTCTCTGCAGCAGCCTTCGCTTACGGCTTGGATGGGAAACCGCCTGGGAATACCAGGTGCTGAAAGCTTTTTGGAAATTTTTCAAAATTTTTTACTTTTTGGAATTTTTTCACTAATTATATAATAATCGTGCAAAAAAAAAAAAAAAAAAAGAGTCAATGCCCAATCTCTGAATCTTAGCATGTTTGGTTCTGGTTACTACTTGGATGGGAGACTGCCTGGGAATAATACCAGGTGCTGTAAGCTTTTGGGTTTTCTTCCCTACTTATATATTGAACTGGAGATTAGAGTGGCTGATCTTTAAATAGCCCTCTCTTTGCAGCAGCTTTTGCTTACGGCCATACCAACCTGGCTATGCCCGATCTCGTCTGATCTCGGAAGCTAAGCAGGTTTGGGCTTGGTTAGTACTTGGATGGGAGACCGCCTGGGAATACCAGGTGCTGTAAGCTTTTTGGAAAATTCTCATTAGTTATGTAATAATCTTGAAAAAAAAAAAAGAGTCAATTGCCGATCTCTGAATCTTAGAATTTTTGGTTCTGGTTACTACTTGGATGGAAGACTGCCTGAGAATAATACCAGGTGCTGTAAGCTTTTGGGTTTTCTTCCCTACTTATATATTGAACTGGAGATTAGAGTGGCTGATCTTTAAATAGCCCTCTCTTTGCAGCAGCTTTTGCTTACGGCCATACCAACCTGGCTATGCCCGATCTCGTCTGATCTCGGAAGCTAAGCAGGTTTGGGCTTGGTTAGTACTTGGATGGGAGACCGCCTGGGAATACCAGGTGCTGTAAGCTTTTTGGAAAATTTTCATTAGTTATGTAATAATCTTGAAAAAAAAAAAAAAAAGAGTCAATTGCCGATCTCTGAATCTTAGAATGTTTGGTTCTGGTTACTACTTGGATGGGAGACTGCCTGAGAATAATACCAGGTGCTGTAAGCTTTTGGGTTTTCTTCCCTACTTATATATTGAACTGGAGATTAGAGTGGCTGATCTTTAAATAGCCCTCTCTCTGCAGCAGCCTTCGCTTACGGCCATACCTGGCTATTCCTGGTTAGTACTTGGATGTGAAACCGCCTGGGAATACCAGGTGCTGAAAGCTTTTTGGAAATTTTTCAAATTTTTTTACTTTTTGGATTTTTTTCACTAATTATATAATAATCGTGCAAAAAAAAAAAAAAGAAAAAAAGAGTCATTGCCAGATCTCTGAATCTTAGCATGTTTGGTTCTGGTTACTACTTGGATGGGAGACTGCCTGGGAATAATACCAGGTGCTGTACGCTTTTGGGTTTTCTTCCCTACTTATATATTGAACTGGAGATTAGAGTGGCTGATCTTTAAATAGCCCTCTCTCATCAGCAGCCTTTGCTTACGGCCATACCTGGCTATGCCTGGTTAGTACTTGGATGGGAAACCGCCTGGGAATACCAGGTGCTGAAAGCTTTTTGGAAATTTTTCAAAATTTTTAACTTTTTGGAATTTTTTCACTAATTATATAATAATCGTGCAAAAAAAAAAAAAAAAAAAAGAGTCAATGCCCAATCTCTGAATCTTAGCATGTTTGGTTCTGGTTACTACTTGGATGGGAGACTGCCTGGGAATAATACCAGGTGCTGTAAGCTTTTGGGTTTTCTTCCCTACTTATATATTGAACTGGAGATTAGAGTGGCTGATCTTTAAATAGCCCTCTCTTTGCAGCAGCTTTTGCTTACGGCCATACCAACCTGGCTATGCCCGATCTCGTCTGATCTCGGAAGCTAAGCAGGTTTGGGCTTGGTTAGTACTTGGATGGGAGATCGCCTGGGAATACCAGGTGCTGTAAGCTTTTTGGAAAATTCTCATTAGTTATGTAATAATCTTGAAAAAAAAAAGAGTCAATTGCCGATCTCTGAATCTTAGAATGTTTGGTTCTGGTTACTACTTGGATGGGAGACTGCCTGGGAATAATACCAGGTGCTGTAAGCTTTTGGGTTTTCTTCCCTACTTATATATTGAACTGGAGATTGGAGTGGCTGATCTTTAAATAGCCCTCTCTCTGCAGCAGCCTTCGCTTACGGCCATACCTGGCTATGCCTGGTTAGTACTTGGATGGGAAACCGCTTGGGAATACCAGGTGCTGAAAGCTTTTTGGAAATTTTTCCAAATTTTTTACTTTTTGGAATTTTTTCACTAATTATATAATAATCGTGCAAAAAAAAGAAAAAAAGAAAAAAAAAGAGTCAATGCCCTATGTCTGAATCTTAGCATGTTTGGTTCTGGTTACTACTTGGATGGGAGACCGCCTGGGATTGCCAGGTGCTGTAAGCTTTTGGGTTTTCATCCCTACTTATATAATGCACTGGAGATTACAGTGGCTGATCTTTAATTAGCCCTCTCTTTGCAGCAGCTTTCGCTTACGGCCATTCCAACCTGGCTATGCCCGATCTCGTTTGATCTCGGAAGCTAAGCAGGTTTGGGCCTGGTTAGTACTTGGATGGGAGACCGCCTGGGAATACCAGGTGCTGTAAGCTTTTGGGTTTTATTCCCGAACTTATATAATGAACTGGAGATTAGAGTGTCTGATCTTTAAATAGCCCTCTCTTTGCAGCAGCTTTCGCTTACGGCCCTACCAACCTGGCTATGCCCGATCTCGTCTGATCTCGGAAGCTAAGCAGGTTTGGGCTTGGGTTAGTACTTGGATGGGAGACCGACTGGGAATACCAGGTGCTGTAAGCTTTTAGGAAAATTTTCATTAGTTATGTAATAATCTTGAAAAAAAAAAAAGAGTCAATGCCCAATCTCTGAATCTTAGAATGTTTGGTTCTGGTTACTACTTGGATGGGAGACTGCCTGAGAATAATAGCAGGTGCTGTAAGCTTTTGGGTTTTCTTCCCTACTTATATATTGAACTGGAGATTAGAGTGGCTGATCTTTAAATAGCCCTCTCTCTGCAGCAGACTTCGCTTACGGCCATACCTGGCTATGCCTGGTTAGTACTTGGATGGGAAACCGCCTGGGAATACCAGGTGCTGAAAGCTTTTTGGAAATTTTTCAAAATTTTTTACTTTTTGGAATTTTTTCACTAATTATATAATAATCGTGCAAAAAAAGAAAAAAAGAAAAAAAAAAGAGTCAATGCCCTATGTCTGAATCTTAGCATGTTTGGTTCTGGTTACTACTTGGATGGGAGACCGCCTGGGATTGCCAGGTGCTGTAAGCTTTTGGGTTTTCGTCCCTACTTATATAATGTACTGGAGATTACAGTGGCTGATCTTTAATTAGCCCTCTCTTTGCAGCAGCTTTCGCTTACGGCCATTCCAACCTGGCTATGCCCGATCTCGTCTGATCTCGGAAGCTAAGCAGGTTTGGGCTTGGTTAGTATTTGGATGGGAGACCGCCTGGGAATTCCAGGTGCTGTAAGCTTTTGGGTTTTATTCCGAACTTATATAATGAACTGGAGATTAGAGTGTCTGATCTTTAAATAGCCCTCTCTTTGCAGCAGCTTTCGCTTACGGCCCTACCAACCTGGCTATGCCCGATCTCGTCTGATCTCGGAAGCTAAGCAGGTTTGGGCTTGGGTTAGTACTTGGATGGGAGACCGACTGGGAATACCAGGTGCTGTAAGCTTTTTGGAAAATTTTCATTAGTTATGTAATAATCTTGAAAAAAAAAAAAAAGAGTCAATGCCCAATCTCTGAATCTTAGAATGTTTGATTCTGGTTACTACTTGGATGGGAGACTGCCTGAGAATAATACCAGGTGCTGTAAGCTTTTGGGTTTTCTTCCCTACTTATATATTGAACTGGAGATTAGAGTGGCTGATCTTTAAATAGCCCTCTCTCTGCAGCAGCCTTCGCTTACGGCCATACCTGGCTATGCCTGGTTAGTACTTGGATGGGAAACCGCCTGGGAATACCAGGTGCTGAAAGCTTTTTGGAAATTTTTCAAAATGTTTTACTTTTTGGAATTTTTTCACTAATTATAATTTAATCAGGCAAAAAAAAAAAAAAAAGAGTCAATGCCAGATCTCTGAATCTTAGAATGTTTGGTTCTGGTTACTACTTGGATGGGAGACTGCCTGGGAATAATACCAGGTGCTGAAAGCTTTTTGGAAATTTTTCAAATTTTTTTACTTTTTGGAATTTTTTCACTAATTATATAATAATCGTGCAAAAAAAGAAAAAAAAAGAGTCAATGCCCTATGTCTGAATCTTAGCATGTTTGGTTCTGGTTACTACTTGGATGGGAGACCGCCTGGGATTGCCAGGTGCTGTAAGCTTTTGGGTTTTCGTCCCTACTCATATAATGTACTGGAGATTACAGTGGCTGATCTTTAATTAGCCCTCTCTTTGCAGCAGCTTTTGCTTACGGCCATTCCAACCTGGCTATGCCCGATCTCGTCTGATCTCGGAAGCTAAGCAGGTTTGGGCCTGGTTAATACTTGGATGGGAGACCGCCTGGGAATACCAGGTGCTGTAAGCTTTTGGGTTTTATTCCGAACTTATATAATGAACTGGAGATTAGAGTGTCTGATCTTTAAATAGCCCTCTCTTTGCAGCAGCTTTCGTTTACGGCCCTACCAACCTGGCTATGCCCGATCTCGTCTGATCTCGGAAGCTAAGCAGGTTTGGGCTTGGGTTAGTACTTGGATGGGAGACCGACTGGGAATACCAGGTGCTGTAAGCTTTTTGGAAAATTTTCATTAGTTATGTAATAATCTTGAAAAAAAAAAAAAAAAAGAGTCAATGCCCAATCTCTGAATCTTAGAATGTTTGGTTCTGGTTACTACTTGGATGGGAGACTGCCTGAGAATAATACCAGGTGCTGTAAGCTTTTGGGTTTTCTTCCCTACTTATATATTGAACTGGAGATTAGAGTGGCTGATCTTTAAATAGCCTTCTCTCTGCAGCAGCCTTCGCTTACGGCTTGGATGGGAAACCGCCTGGGAATACCAGGTGCTGAAAGCTTTTTGGAAATTTTTCAAAATTTTTTACTTTTTGGAATTTTTTCACTAATTATATAATAATCGTGCAAAAAAAAAAAAAAAAAAAAAAAAAAAAAGAGTCAATGCCCGATCTCTGAATCTTAGCATGTTTGGTTCTGGTTACTACTTGGATGGGAGCCTGCCTGGGAATAATACCAGGTGCTGTAAGCTTTTAGGTTTTCTTCCCTACTTATATATTGAACTGGAGATTAGAGTGGCTGATCTTTAAATAGCCCTCTCTGTGCAGCAGCCTTCGCTTACGGCTTGGATGGGAAACCGCCTGGGAATACCAGGTGTTGAAAGCTTTTTGGAAATTTTTCAAAATTTTTTACTTTTTGGAATTTTTTCACTAATTATATAATAATCGTGCAGAGAAAAAAAAAAAAAAAAAAGAGTCAATGCCAGATCTCTGAATCTTAGAATGTTTGGTTCTGGTTACTACTTGGATGGGAGACTGCCTGAGAATAATACCAGGTGCTGTACGCTTTTGGGTTTTCTTCCCTACTTATATATTGAACTGGAGATTAGAGTGGCTGATCTTTAAATAGCCCTCTCTCATCAGCAGCCTTCGCTTACGGCCATACCTGGCTATGCCTGGTTAGTACTTGGATGGGAAACTGCCTGGGAATACCAGGTGCTGAAAGCTTTTTGGAAATTTTTCACAATTTTTAACTTTTTGGAATTTTTTCACTAATTATATAATAATCGTGCAAAAAAAAAAAAAAAAAAAAAGAGTCAATGCCCGATCTCTGAATCTTAGCATGTTTGGTTCTGGTTACTACTTGGATGGGAGACTGCCTGGGAATAATACCAGGTGCTGTAAGCTTTTGGGTTTTCTTCCCTACTTATATATTGAACTGGAGATTAGAGTGGCTGATCTTTAAATAGCCCTCTCTTTGCAGCAGCTTTTGCTTACGGCTATACCAACCTGGCTATGCCCGATCTCGTCTGATCTCGGAAGCTAAGCAGGTTTGGGCTTGGTTAGTACTTGGATGGGAGACCGCCTGGGAATACCAGGTGCTGTAAGCTTTTTGGAAAATTCTCATTAGTTATGTAATAATCTTGAAAAAAAAAAGAGTCAATTGCCGATCTCTGAATCTTAGAATGTTTGGTTCTGGTTACTACTTGGATGGGAGACTGCCTGGGAATAATACCAGGTGCTGTAAGCTTTTGGGTTTTCTTCCCTACTTATATATTGAACTGGAGATTGGAGTGGCTGATCTTTAAATAGCCCTCTCTCTGCAGCAGCCTTCGCTTACGGCCATACCTGGCTATGCCTGGTTAGTACTTGGATGGGAAACCGCTTGGGAATACCAGGTGCTGAAAGCTTTTTGGAAATTTTTCACAATTTTTTACTTTTTGGAATTTTTTCACTAATTATATAATAATCGTGCAAAAAAAGAAAAAAAGAAAAAAAAAGAGTCAATGCCCTATGTCTGAATCTTAGCATGTTTGGTTCTGGTTACTACTTGGATGGGAGACCGCCTGGGATTGCCAGGTGCTGTAAGCTTTTGGGTTTTCGTCCCTACTTATATAATGCACTGGAGATTACAGTGGCTGATCTTTAAGTAGCCCTCTCTTTGCAGCAGCTTTCGCTTACGGCCATTCCAACCTGGCTATGCCCGATCTCGTCTGATCTCGGAAGCTAAGCAGGTTTGGGCCTGGTTAGTACTTGGATGGGAGACCGCCTGGGAATACCAGGTGCTGTAAGCTTTTGGGTTTTATTCCGAACTTATATAATGAACTGGAGATTAGAGTGTCTGATCTTTAAATAGCCCTCTCTTTGCAGCAGCTTTCGCTTACGGCCCTACCAACCTGGCTATGCCCGATCTCGTCTGATCTCGGAAGCTAAGCAGGTTTGGGCTTGGGTTAGTACTTCGATGGGAGACCGACTGGGAATACCAGGTGCTGTAAGCTTTTTGGAAAATTTTCATTAGTTATGTAATAATCTTGAAAAAAAAAAAAAAAAAAGAGTCAATGCCCAATCTCTGAATCTTAGAATGTTTGGTTCTGGTTACTACTTGGATGGGAGACTGCCTGAGAATAATACCAGGTGCTGTAAGCTTTTGGGTTTTCTTCCCTACTTATATATTGAACTGGAGATTAGAGTGGCTGATCTTTAAATAGCTCTCTCTCTGCAGCAGCCTTCGCTTACGGCCATACCTGGCTATGCCTGGTTAGTACTTGGATGGGAAACCGCCTGGGAATACCAGGTGCTGAAAGCTTTTTGGAAATTTTTCAAAATTTTTTACTTTTTGGAATTTTTTCACTAATTATATAATAATCGTGCAAAAAAAAAAAAAAAAAAAAAAAAAAAAAAAAAAAAAAAGAGTCAATGCCAGATCTCTGAATCTTAGAATGTTTGGTTCTGGTTACTACTTGGATGGGAGACTGCCTGAGAATAATACCAGGTGCTGTAAGCTTTTGGGTTTTCTTCCCTACCTATATATTGAACTGGAGATTAGAGTGGCTGATCTTTAAATATCCCTCTCTTTGCAGCAGCTTTCGCTTACGGCCATACCAACCTGGCTATGCCCGATCTCGTCTGATCTCGGAAGCTAAGCAGGTTTGGGCTTGGTTAGTACTTGGATGGGAGACCGCCTGGGAATACCAGGTGCTGTAAGCTTTTTGGAAAATTTTCATTACTTATGTAATAATCTTGAGAAAAAAAAAAAAAAAAAAAAAGAGTCAATGCCCAATCTCTGAATCTTAGAATGTTTGGTTCTGGTTACTACTTGGATGGGAGACTGCCTGAGAATAATACCAGGTGCTGTAAGCTTTTGGGTTTTCTTCCCTACTTATATATTGAACTGGAGATTAGAGTGGCTGATCTTTAAATAGCCCTCTCTCTGCAGCAGCCTTCGCTTACGGCCATACCTGGCTATTCCTGGTTAGTACTTGGATGGGAAACCGCCTGGGAAAACCAGGTGCTGAAAGCTTTTTGGAAATTTTTCAAAATTTTTAACTTTTTGGAATTTTTTCACTAATTATATAATAATCATGCAAAAAAAAAAAAAAAAAGAGTCAATGCCCGATCTCTGAATCTTAGCATGTTTGGTTCTGGTTACTACTTGGATGGGAGACTGCCTGGGAATAATACCAGGTGCTGTAAGCTTTTGGGTTTTCTTCCCTACTTATATATTGAACTGGAGATTAGAGTGGCTGATCTTTAAATAGCCCTCTCTCTGCAGCAGCCTTCGCTTACGGCCATACCTGGCTATGCCTGGTTAGTACTTGGATGGGAAACCGCTTGGGAATACCAGGTGCTGAAAGCTTTTTGGAAATTTTTCACAATTTTTTACTTTTTGGAATTTTTCCACTAATTATATAATAATCGTGCAAAAAAAAAAAGAGTCAATGCCCTATGTCTGAATCTTAGCATGTTTGGTCCTGGTTACTACTTGGATGGGAGACCGCCTGGGATTGCCAGGTGCTGTAAGCTTTTGGGTTTTCGTCCCTACTTATATAATGTACTGGATATTACAGTGGCTGATCTTTAATTAGCCCTCTCTTTGCAGCAGCTTTCGCTTACGGCCATTCCAACCTGGCTATGCCCGATCTCGTCTGATCTCGGAAGCTAAGCAGGTTTGGGCCTGGTTAGTACTTGGATGGGAGACCGCCTGGGAATACCAGGTGCTGTAAGCTTTTGGGTTTTATTCCGAACTTATATAATGAACTGGAGATTAGAGTGTCTGATCTTTAAATAGCCCTCTCTTTGCAGCAGCTTTCGCTTACGGCCCTACCAACCTGGCTATGCCCGATCTCGTCTGATTTTGGAAGCTAAGCAGGTTTGGGCTTGGGTTAGTACTTGGATGGGAGACCGACTATGAATACCAGGTGCTGTAAGCTTTTTGGAAAATTTTCATTAGTTATGTAATAATCTTGAAAAAAAAAAAAAAGAGTCAATGCCCAATCTCTGAATCTTAGAATGTTTGGTTCTGGTTACTACTTGGATGGGAGACTGCCTGAGAATAATACCAGGTGCTGTAAGCTTTTGGGTTTTCTTCCCTACTTATATATTGAACTGGAGATTAGAGTGGCTGATCTTTAAATATCCCTCTCTCTGCAGCAGCCTTCGCTTACGGCCATACCTGTCTATGCCTGGTTAGTGCTTGGTTGGGAAACCGCCTGGGAATACCAGGTGCTGAAAGCTTTTTGGAAATTTTTCAAAATTTTTTACTTTTTGGAATTTTTTCACTAATTATATAATAATCGTGCAAAGAAAAAAAAAAAAAAAGTCAATGCCCGATCTCTGAATCTTAGCATGTTTGGTTCTGGTTACTACTTGGATGGGAGACTGCCTGGGAATAATACCAGGTGCTGTAAGCTTTTGGGTTTTCTTCCCTACCTATATATTGAACTGGAGATTAGAGTGGCTGATCTTTAAATATCGCTCTCTTTGCAGCAGCTTTCGCTTACGGCCATACCAACCTGGCTATGCCCGATAGTGGTACAGTCCAGGAAGTGACTTGGTGAAAGAGCAAACAGAGAAACTTTACATCTAAAACAGTATTTAAATTCGTTTTTATTTTTTGAAATAACCCCTGTCTTCAAAAGTTAAAGTTTATTTTGTGTCTACAGTGTTCCCCCAGCAGCCTTTGCTGTTTGGGGGACCATCAAATACAGTTTTATTTTTGTGATGGAAATAGAAAGCATGGCAGCAAACAAAGAACTCAAAATGAAAGCCGGACAAGCAAACAATGGACAAAGCATGGATAATGACAGCGGAAAAGGACATCAAACTTCCATGCATGCAAGCGATGAAAGGAGGAATATCAGAAAAGAGGTATGTGGAGAACACCATGAGAAATATTCCAAAGAGTTGACTGTGGAAGTTGAAGTGGCAGGAACAGAAAAAATCTCTATGATGGACTTATTAAGAGGTGTAAAGAAGGAGTGTGGAGAAGTGGTGGGATGCAGAGTGAGAGGAGAAAGGTCATACGAACTTACAATGAAGGATGATATGGCAAAGAGTAAACTGATGGACGGTGTTAGAGTAAAAGGAGCAATGGTGCATGCCAGAGACATAGTGAACAATGAAATGGTAGTGTCATTTATTAACCTGCCAGTTTATTTGGAAGATCAGAAGATTTTTGCAAAACTGGAAGAATGGGGAGTTAAACCATTGTCTGCCATTAAGCGCCGGGTATGGCCAGGAACTGACATTTTAGATGGAACGAGATTCTTAAAAGTCCGGTTCACTGATGAAGTTCGCTCACTCCCATATTCAACCAGGTTTGAAACATTAAGAGGCACAGAGTACTTTCGTGTTATACATGACAGGCAGGTGCGTGTATGCAGGTTGTGCATTAAAACAGGGCATTTGTTTCGAGAATGCCCAGAGTTTAAGTGTTTTTCATGTGGCAAGGTAGGCCACTATGCAAGGGAGTGTGGAGAGCAAACAGAGAGAGTGATAGAGGAGGAGGGTGAACAAAGTGAAGACGATGAGAGGAGGGAGGACGATCAAACAGAGAAGCAAAGCACAGTGAGCGAGGATGACATGGAAGTTACAAAAGATGGAGGAGAAAGCGGTAATGGACAGGATGGAGCTGGAAGGGGACAGAGAGCTGGAACAGCTGGTGAGGAGGCCGATGATGAGGAAAGGATGGAGGAGAAGGAAGAAGAGGAGGAGAAGCAGGATGAAGAAGATGAAGAGGAGGAAGAGTATGAAGAGGATATAAAGCTAGTGGGAACTAAAAAAGAGAAAAAGGTAGAGCAACAAGCAGTACCTCAAAAGAAGGAAAGTAAGATTCCTCAAAGAATGCAGACAACACTACAAAAACTGACTGTCAAAAGAAAGGCGGAGAGAGACAAGGACAGAATTGAACTGATAAAAGAACAACGCTCTGGTACGTGAATTCTGAAATGGTATTAGATGTTTTGGTTTAAAAAGTAATATATTTTTCTTTGGGTTGCTGGCATGGTTTCTGTTACTTCAGTAAATGCAAATGGGTTAAGGAATATTAACAAGTTGAAGGAGTTAAAATTTACATATAGGAGTGATATAATTTGTATTCAAGAAACGAATTGGGATGATGGAAAAGTGAGAGAAGTAAAGGATGTATGGAAGGGAGATATATACTTTAATAATGGTGCAAGAAATGCAAGGGGTGTAGCAATAATGATTAAAAAAGATAGGATTGAAAATGTAAGGCAGGTGTACAGAGACCAGGTAGGGAGAATTTTAGTTATAGAATTTAAATTCAAAGGTATTGAATTCAGATTAATTAATATATATGTTCCGAATGTGGAAAATGATAAGAGGTGTTGTATTGAAGAACTAAAGGATCTAATTGTTGGAAGGTGCATAATAGTAGGCGATTTTAACATTATATGTAGTAGATTGGATGTTGGGAAAGGAGGGAGTTTCAGGTGGGAAAAATCAAGATTAATGTTAATGGAAGTAATGAGAGATAAGGGATTACTAGATGTATGGAGACATGAGAATCCAGAGAAGAGAGAGTTCACAAGGAGACAGATGAGAGAAGGGATATTAAAACAGAGTAGGATTGATCTAGTGATTGTGCAGGGAGATACCATAATCTATATTGATGAAATAAGACATCAGAGGAATAACTTTAGTGATCATGATGGGGTTAGATTTAGAATCAAAGTCGGAAGGAGAGAGGTGGGTGGAGGGTTGTGGATACTAAATGCAGGGTATATTGAAGAAGAGGAGTATAGACAACAGATGAAAGTGTTACTACTTCAGGAAAATCAGTGGTTGAAGGAATGCTGGGAGGAAGATGAATTCAATAATGACATTGGTAAGATATGGGAGGAGGTAAAAAATAAAATTAAAGCTTTAAGCATAAAGTATAGCAAGAAAAGAAAAGAGAGGATGATGAAAGAGGAAAGGGAGCTCAGAGAACAAGTGAGGATAGAACTCAGCAGAGTAGATGATGAAGAAGGATATTGCATGGAAAAATATATAGAAGTGAATATGAGGTTAGAGAGATATGAGAGGGAAAAATGCAAAGGAGCAATTTTAAGAAGTAAGGCGAAATATGCACTGGAAGGAGAAAAGTGCACAGGGTATTTCCTGGGTTTAGAAAAAAGAAGGCAAAGTAAGACATATATCCATGAAATATATTCAAAAAAGAGAGAGATAATAACGGACTATGTAGAGATATTGGAGAGGGTGCAAGAGTTTTATGGTGAGTTGTATATGAGAGGGTGTGTGGATGAGACAAGTATAGAGGAAGTATTGAAGTGTGTAGAGAGGGAGCTAGGAGAAGAAGAAAAGAGATGGTGTGATAGAGAGATAGAGGAAGAAGAGGTTATAGCTGCAATAGAAGGTTTAAGAAGTGGGAAAAGCCCAGGAAGTGATGGGATAGGGACAGAATGGTATAAATTATATAAAAATTATGTAGCACCAATTTTAGTGGAAGTATATAAGAGAATGGAGAGAACAGAAATAATACAAAGTAAAATGGTAGAGGGAGTGATAACACTAGTTTTTAAAAAGGGGAATAAATTAGATTTAGAAAATTATAGGCCGATTAGTTTGTTGAACACAGACTACAAAATACTTACCAAAGTTTTAGCAAATAGGATGAAAAGAGTAATAGGAGACATTATTCAGCCAACACAAAGCTACAGCATTCCTGGAAGAGATATAGCAGATACAATTGGAACAATCAGAGATGTGATTGAGTATATGACGAGGGATGGGAAGGGTGGGATAGTGTTGGGGATTGACTGGAACAAGGCCTTTGATAGGGTCGAACACAAGTTTTTATTTAAGGTCTTAGAAAAGTTTGGTTTTGGGGAGAGAATGGTAGGATGGGTGAGGAGATTGTATGGAAGTGCAAGAAGCTGTGTAAAGGTGAATGGAATATTGACGGATACATTTGATGTGGGAAGGTCAGTGCGGCAAGGCTGCCCGCTATCTGCTTTATTATATGCCCTTTCCATTGAACCTTTGGCATCATTAATTAAGAGAGACAAGAGAATAAGAGGAATTGAGTTGCCATATGGAGGGAAGTGTGTAATTAACCAGTATGCCGATGACACAACAGTGACAGTAAGGGAAATAAGCAGTGTGGAAAAAGTCTTAGAGTTGGTAGAAAAATATGGAAAGGCATCAGGGGCGAAAATAAATAGAGAAAAATCTGAAATAATGTATATAGGAGAAGTAGAAAGAGCTGATGTAGGTGTGAGGGTTGAGGAAAAGTACATGAAAGTGTTGGGTGTATATTTGGGGGTAGATTCAAAGGAGGCAAGGAATATAACATGGGCTGGAGTGATAAATAAGATAAGAACAGTTTGTATTGCATGGAAAGGAAGAAAATTAAGGATAAAAGGGAAAATAATTGTGGTTAATAATCTTATGCTGTCGGTATGCGTATATGTAATGAGTGTAATTGAAATGCCTGAGTGGGTGATGAATGAATTAAATAAAATTGTACATGATTTTATATGGGAAGGGAAGGGAGTTAAAATTGCACAAAAAACATTGGTGGCGAGGAAACAGGAAGGTGGACTAAAGCTGATTGATTTAGAAACAAAAAAGTTGGCAATAAGAATAAAAACTGTTAAAAAATATATGGAAGGAAGATGGGAGTTTGGTTGGAGAGAATTCTTAAAGAAATACATTGATGATGTTGGAAGAATGGGAGAGTATGGGTGGTATATGGGCTTTAAACAGTCAATGACTGTGGGAATGCCAGACATATACAGGGAGGTGATGGAGGCATGGAGGCAATTCCTGCCAAAAGCAGAGTATGATTGCACAGAGGTGCACACATTTATAAATTTGCCTTTGTTTTTAAACGAGAAATTTAAACACAATAATAAAACATTGTATGAGCCCAAATTCTTAGAAGCCGGAATAAGGCAAGTGAAAGATATTATTTATGAAGTTATTCCAGGTTTTCTTAGAAATAACTGTATATATGACTCAGTGTGTGAGTTGGATGGCATGGAGAGCAGAGTAAAGGTAAACAATATATATGAAAGAATTAAAGCGAGTCTACCATCGAAATGGGTGAATGTTATAGAAAAGAGTTGTGTAAAGAAAAAACAACAGGATTTGCCTGAGATGTACATAATGAAAGACGGGGAAAAATATAATATAAAAAGCATTAGCGTAAAGAAAGTCTATGGCTTGTTTATAATGGATCAAATAAAAGTGCCAGCATCTGAAAAAGTATGGAGTAGGGTGTTTGAAGACTTGGATGTAAAGAAAATATGGTCAAATATGGATATAAAATACAATACTATAGAATGTGAAAATAATGACTTCTTAATCAGACACAATAGAATCTATACAAATGTGGTACTAAATAAAATAAATAATGATAATAATGTGATGTGTGATGTATGTAACACTGACCATGAGACTTTTTTGCATTATTTTTTGGAATGTAATGAATTAAAAGATTTTTTTGTTTTCTTAAAAAGTCTGTTAAAAAAGAATTGCTTTGATGATGTGAATTTGGAGGAGGGATGGAGTAAAATATTTTTATTTGGAGTGTTTCAGAAGAAGACAGCAATAGACTTTTGGTTTATCAATTATGTACTAAGCCATGCTAGATTAGCAGTTGTACTTAGACGGAATTATGCACACTTCGAAGGGAGAAAAGTCAAAATAAAAGACTTGTTCAAAGCAATAATGACAAGAGATATTGAAATGTGCTGTAAATATGGGGGAGATGATGTGAAGGACTTCTTTGTAACCGGTAATAAATTCATAAAAGAGGGGGATAGAAAAGAGGTTTTGTATAACTGGTAAAAATTTATGTTCTGAAGGTTTAAAAATGACATGATTATGTTTTCTTGATGTGAACAATTGAAATTGAACTGTAAATTTGTGAATTTCAATAAAAAAGAAAAAAAAAAAAAAGGCTATGCCCGATCTCGTCTGATCTCGGAGGCTAAGCAGGTTTGGGCTTGGTTAGTACTTGGATGGGAGACCGCCTGGGAATACCAGGTGCTGTAAACTTTTTGGAAAATTTTCATTAGTTATGTAATAATCTTGAAAAAAAAAAAAAAGAGTCAATGCCCAATCTCTGAATCTTAGAATGTTTGGTTCTGGTTACTACTTGGATGGGAGACTGCCTGAGAATAATACCAGGTGCTGTAAGCTTTTGGGTTTTCTTCCCTACTTATATATTGAACTGGAGATTAGAGTGGCTGATCTTTAAATAGCCCTCTCTGTGCAGCAGCCTTCGCTTACGGCTTGGATGGGAAACCGCCTGGGAATAATACCAGGTGCTGAAAGCTTTTTGGAAATTTTTCAATTTTTTTTACTTTTTGGAATTTTTTCACTAATTATATAATAATCGTGCAAAAAAAAAAAAAAAAAAGAGTCAATGCCCGATCTCTGAATCTTAGAATGTTTGGTTCTGGTTACTACTTGGATGGGAGACTGCCTGGGAATAATACCAGGTGCTGTAAACTTTTAGGTTTTCTTCCCTACCTATATATTGAACTGGAGATTAGAGTGGCTGATCTTTAAATAGCCCTCTCATTGCAGCAGCTTTCGCTTACGGCCATACCAACCTGGCCATGCCCGATCTTGTCTGATCTCGGAAGCTAAGCAGGTTTGGGCTTGGTTAGTACTTGGATGGGAGACCGCCTGGGAATACCAGGTGCTGTAAGCTTTTTGGAAAATTTTCATTAGTTATGTAATAATCTTGAAAAAAAAAAAAAAAATGAGTCAATGCCCAATCTCTGAATCTTAGAATGTTTGGTTCTGGTTACTACTTGGATGGGAGACTGCCTGAGAATAATACCAGGTGCTGTAAGCTTTTGGGTTTTCTTCCCTACTTATATATTGAACTGGAGATTAGAGTGGCTGATCTTTAAATAGCCCTCTCTGTGCAGCAGCCTTCGCTTACGGCTTGGATGGGAAACCGCCTGGGAATACCAGGTGCTGAAAGCTTTTTGGAAATTTTTCAAAATTTTTTACTTTTTGGAATTTTTTCACTAATTATATAATAATCGTGCAAAAAAAAGAAAAGAAAAAAAGAGTCAATGCCAGATCTCTGAATCTTAGCATGTTTGGTTCTGGTTACTACTTGGATGGGAGACTGCCTGGGAATAATACCAGGTGCTGTAAGCTTTTGGGTTTTCTTCCCTACTTATATATTGAACTGGAGATTACAGTGGCTGATCTTTAAATAGCCCTCTCTTTGCAGCAGCTTTTGCTTACGGCCATACCAACCTGGCTATGCCCGATCTCGTCTGATCTCGGAAGCTAAGCAGGTTTGGGCCTGGTTAGTACTTGGATGGGAAACCGCTTGGGAATACCAGGTGCTGAAAGCTTTTTGGAAATTTTTCACAATTTTTTACTTTTTGGAATTTTTCCACTAATTATATAATAATCGTGCAAAAAAAAAAAAGAGTCAATGCCCTATGTCTGAATCTTAGCATGTTTGGTTCTGGTTACTACTTGGATGGGAGACCGCCTGGGATTGCCAGGTGCTGTAAGCTTTTGGGTCTTCGTCCCTACTTATATAATGTACTGGAGATTACAGTGGCTGATCTTTAAATAGCCCTCTCTTTGCAGCAGCTTTCGCTTACGGCCATTCCAACCTGGCTATGCCCGATCTCGTCTGATCTCGGAAGCTAAGCAGGTTTGGGCCTGGTTAATACTTGGATGGGAGACCGCCTGGGAATACCAGGTGCTGTAAGCTTTTGGGTTTTATTCCGAACTTATATAATGAACTGGAGATTAGAGTGTCTGATCTTTAAATAGCCCTCTCTTTGCACCAGCTTTCGTTTACGGCCCTACCAACCTGGCTATGCCCGATCTCGTCTGATCTCGGAAGCTAAGCAGGTTTGGGCTTGGGTTAGTACTTGGATGGGAGACCGACTGGGAATACCAGGTGCTGTAAGCTTTTTGGAAAATTTTCATTAGTTATGTAATAATCTTGAAAAAAAAAAAAAAAAAAAAGAGTCAATGCCCAATCTCTGAATCTTAGAATGTTTGGTTCTGGTTACTACTTGGATGGGAGCCTGCCTGGGAATAATACCAGGTGCTGTAAGCTTTTGGGTTTTCTTCCCTACTTATATATTGAACTGGAGATTAGAGTGGCTGATCTTTAAATAGCCCTCTCTGTGCAGCAGCCTTCGCTTACGGCTTGGATGGGAAACCGCCTGGGAATACCAGGTGTTGAAAGCTTTTTGGAAATTTTTCAAAATTTTTTACTTTTGGGAATTTTTTCACTAATTATATAATAATCGTGCAGAAAAAAAAAAAAAGAGTCAATGCCAGATCTCTGAATCTTAGAATGTTTGGTTCTGGTTACTACTTGGATGGGAGACTGCCTGAGAATAATACCAGGTGCTGTACGCTTTTGGGTTTTCTTCCCTACTTATATATTGAACTGTAGATTAGAGTGGCTGATCTTTAAATAGCCCTCTCTCATCAGCAGCCTTCGCTTACGGCCATACCTGGCTATGCCTGGTTAGTACTTGGATGGGAAACTGCCTGGGAATACCAGGTGCTGAAAGCTTTTTGGAAATTTTTCACAATTTTTAACTTTTTGGAATTTTTTCACTAATTATATAATAATCGTGCAAAAAAAAAAAAAAAAAAGAGTCAATGCCCGATCTCTGAATCTTAGCATGTTTGGTTCTGGTTACTACTTGGATGGGAGACTGCCTGGGAATAATACCAGGTGCTGTAAGCTTTTGGGTTTTCTTCCCTACTTATATATTGAACTGGAGATTAGAGTGGCTGATCTTTAAATAGCCCTCTCTTTGCAGCAGCTTTTGCTTACGGCCATACCAACCTGGCTATGCCCGATCTCGTCTGATCTCGGAAGCTAAGCAGGTTTGGGCTTGGTTAGTACTTGGATGGGAGACCGCCTGGGAATACCAGGTGCTGTAAGCTTTTTGGAAAATTCTCATTAGTTATGTAATAATCTTGAAAAAAAAAAAGAGTCAATTGCCGATCTCTGAATCTTAGAATGTTTGGTTCTGGTTACTACTTGGATGGGAGACTGCCTGGGAATAATACCAGGTGCTGTAAGCTTTTGGGTTTTCTTCCCTACTTATATATTGAACTGGAGATTGGAGTGGCTGATCTTTAAATAGCCCTCTCTCTGCAGCAGCCTTCGCTTACGGCCATACCTGGCTATGCCTGGTTAGTACTTGGATGGGAAACCGCTTGGGAATACCAGGTGCTGAAAGCTTTTTGGAAATTTTTCACAATTTTTTACTTTTTGGAATTTTTTCACTAATTATATAATAATCGTGCAAAAAAAGAAAAAAAGAAAAAAAAAGAGTCAATGCCCTATGTCTGAATCTTAGCATGTTTGGTTCTGGTTACTACTTGGATGGGAGACCGCCTGGGATTGCCAGGTGCTGTAAGCTTTTGGGTTTTCGTCCCTACTTATATAATGCACTGGAGATTACAGTGGCTGATCTTTAATTAGCCCTCTCTTTGCAGCAGCTTTCGCTTACGGCCATTCCAACCTGGCTATGCCCGATCTCGTCTGATCTCGGAAGCTAAGCAGGTTTGGGCCTGGTTAGTACTTGGATGGGAGACCGCCTGGGAATACCAGGTGCTGTAAGCTTTTGGGTTTTATTCCGAACTTATATAATGAACTGGAGATTAGAGTGTCTGATCTTTAAATAGCCCTCTCTTTGCAGCAGCTTTCGCTTACGGCCCTACCAACCTGGCTATGCCCGATCTCGTCTGATCTCGGAAGCTAAGCAGGTTTGGGCTTGGGTTAGTACTTCGATGGGAGACCGACTGGGAATACCAGGTGCTGTAAGCTTTTTGGAAAATTTTCATTAGTTATGTAATAATCTTGAAAAAAAAAAAAAAGAGTCAATGCCCAATCTCTGAATCTTAGAATGTTTGATTCTGGTTACTACTTGGATGGGAGACTGCCTGAGAATAATACCAGGTGCTGTAAGCTTTTGGGTTTTCTTCCCTACTTATATATTGAACTGGAGATTAGAGTGGCTGATCTTTAAATAGCCCTCTCTCTGCAGCAGCCTTCGCTTACGGCCATACCTGGCTATGCCTGGTTAGTACTTGGATGGGAAACCGCCTGGGAATACCAGGTGCTGAAAGCTTTTTGGAAATTTTTCAAAATGTTTTACTTTTTGGAATTTTTTCACTAATTATAATTTAATCAGGCAAAAAAAAAAAAAAAAGAGTCAATGCCAGATCTCTGAATCTTAGAATGTTTGGTTCTGGTTACTACTTGGATGGGAGACTGCCTGGGAATAATACCAGGTGCTGAAAGCTTTTTGGAAATTTTTCAAATTTTTTTACTTTTTGGAATTTTTTCACTAATTATATAATAATCGTGCAAAAAAAAAAGAAAAGAAAAAAAGAGTCAATGCCAGATCTCTGAATCTTAGCATGTTTGGTTCTGGTTACTACTTGGATGGGAGACTGCCTGGAAATAATACCAGGTGCTGTAAGCTTTTGGGTTTTCTTCCCTACTTATATATTGAACTGGAGATTAGAGTGGCTGATCTTTAAATAGCCCTCTCTCTGCAGCAGCCTTCGCTTACGGCCATACCTGGCTATGCCTGGTTAGTACTTGGATGGGAAACCGCTTGGGAATACCAGGTGCTGAAAGCTTTTTGGAAATTTTTCACAATTTTTCACTTTTTGGAATTTTTTCACTAATTATATAATAATCGTGCAAAAAAAGAAAAAAAAAGAGTCAATGCCCTATGTCTGAATCTTAGCATGTTTGGTTCTGGTTACTACTTGGATGGGAGACCGCCTGGGATTGCCAGGTGCTGTAAGCTTTTGGGTTTTCGTCCCTACTCATATAATGTACTGGAGATTACAGTGGCTGATCTTTAATTAGCCCTCTCTTTGCAGCAGCTTTCGCTTACGGCCATTCCAACCTGGCTATGCCCGATCTCGTCTGATCTCGGAAGCTAAGCAGGTTTGGGCCTGGTTAATACTTGGATGGGAGACCGCCTGGGAATACCAGGTGCTGTAAGCTTTTGGGTTTTATTCCGAACTTATATAATGAACTGGAGATTAGAGTGTCTGATCTTTAAATAGCCCTCTCTTTGCAGCAGCTTTCGTTTACGGCCCTACCAACCTGGCTATGCCCGATCTCGTCTGATCTCGGAAGCTAAGCAGGTTTGGGCTTGGGTTAGTACTTGGATGGGAGACCGACTGGGAATACCAGGTGCTGTAAGCTTTTTGGAAAATTTTCATTAGTTATGTAATAATCTTGAAAAAAAAAAAAAAAAAGAGTCAATGCCCAATCTCTGAATCTTAGAATGTTTGGTTCTGGTTACTACTTGGATGGGAGACTGCCTGAGAATAATACCAGGTGCTGTAAGCTTTTGGGTTTTCTTCCCTACTTATATATTGAACTGGAGATTAGAGTGGCTGATCTTTAAATAGCCTTCTCTCTGCAGCAGCCTTCGCTTACGGCTTGGATGGGAAACCGCCTGGGAATACCAGGTGCTGAAAGCTTTTTGGAAATTTTTCAAAATTTTTTACTTTTTGGAATTTTTTCACTAATTATATAATAATCGTGCAAAAAAAAAAAAAAAAAAAAAAAAAAAAAGAGTCAATGCCCGATCTCTGAATCTTAGCATGTTTGGTTCTGGTTACTACTTGGATGGGAGCCTGCCTGGGAATAATACCAGGTGCTGTAAGCTTTTGGGTTTTCTTCCCTACTTATATATTGAACTGGAGATTAGAGTGGCTGATCTTTAAATAGCCCTCTCTGTGCAGCAGCCTTCGCTTACGGCTTGGATGGGAAACCGCCTGGGAATACCAGGTGTTGAAAGCTTTTTGGAAATTTTTCAAAATTTTTTACTTTTTGGAATTTTTTCACTAATTATATAATAATCGTGCAGAGAAAAAAAAAAAAAAAAAAGAGTCAATGCCAGATCTCTGAATCTTAGAATGTTTGGTTCTGGTTACTACTTGGATGGGAGACTGCCTGAGAATAATACCAGGTGCTGTACGCTTTTGGGTTTTCTTCCCTACTTATATATTGAACTGGAGATTAGAGTGGCTGATCTTTAAATAGCCCTCTCTCATCAGCAGCCTTCGCTTACGGCCATACCTGGCTATGCCTGGTTAGTACTTGGATGGGAAACTGCCTGGGAATACCAGGTGCTGAAAGCTTTTTGGAAATTTTTCACAATTTTTAACTTTTTGGAATTTTTTCACTAATTATATAATAATCGTGCAAAAAAAAAAAAAAAAAAAGAGTCAATGCCCGATCTCTGAATCTTAGCATGTTTGGTTCTGGTTACTACTTGGATGGGAGACTGCCTGGGAATAATACCAGGTGCTGTAAGCTTTTGGGTTTTCTTCCCTACTTATATATTGAACTGGAGATTAGAGTGGCTGATCTTTAAATAGCCCTCTCTTTGCAGCAGCTTTTGCTTACGGCTATACCAACCTGGCTATGCCCGATCTCGTCTGATCTCGGAAGCTAAGCAGGTTTGGGCTTGGTTAGTACTTGGATGGGAGACCGCCTGGGAATACCAGGTGCTGTAAGCTTTTTGGAAAATTCTCATTAGTTATGTAATAATCTTGAAAAAAAAAAGAGTCAATTGCCGATCTCTGAATCTTAGAATGTTTGGTTCTGGTTACTACTTGGATGGGAGACTGCCTGGGAATAATACCAGGTGCTGTAAGCTTTTGGGTTTTCTTCCCTACTTATATATTGAACTGGAGATTGGAGTGGCTGATCTTTAAATAGCCCTCTCTCTGCAGCAGCCTTCGCTTACGGCCATACCTGGCTATGCCTGGTTAGTACTTGGATGGGAAACCGCTTGGGAATACCAGGTGCTGAAAGCTTTTTGGAAATTTTTCAAAATTTTTTACTTTTTGGAATTTTTTCACTAATTATATAATAATCGTGGAAAAAAAGAAAAAAAGAAAAAAAAAGAGTCAATGCCCTATGTCTGAATCTTAGCATGTTTGGTTCTGGTTACTACTTGGATGGGAGACCGCCTGGGATTGCCAGGTGCTGTAAGCTTTTGGGTTTTCGTCCCTACTTATATAATGCACTGGAGATTACAGTGGCTGATCTTTAAGTAGCCCTCTCTTTGCAGCAGCTTTCGCTTACGGCCATTCCAACCTGGCTATGCCCGATCTCGTCTGATCTCGGAAGCTAAGCAGGTTTGGGCCTGGTTAGTACTTGGATGGGAGACCGCCTGGGAATACCAGGTGCTGTAAGCTTTTGGGTTTTATTCCGAACTTATATAATGAACTGGAGATTAGAGTGTCTGATCTTTAAAAAGCCCTCTCTTTGCAGCAGCTTTCGCTTACGGCCCTACCAACCTGGCTATGCCCGATCTCGTCTGATCTCGGAAGCTAAGCAGGTTTGGGCTTGGGTTAGTACTTCGATGGGAGACCGACTGGGAATACCAGGTGCTGTAAGCTTTTTGGAAAATTTTCATTAGTTATGTAATAATCTTGAAAAAAAAAAAAAAAAAAGAGTCAATGCCCAATCTCTGAATCTTAGAATGTTTGGTTCTGGTTACTACTTGGATGGGAGACTGCCTGAGAATAATACCAGGTGCTGTAAGCTTTTGGGTTTTCTTCCCTACTTATATATTGAACTGGAGATTAGAGTGGCTGATCTTTAAATAGCTCTCTCTCTGCAGCAGCCTTCGCTTACGGCCATACCTGGCTATGCCTGGTTAGTACTTGGATGGGAAACCGCCTGGGAATACCAGGTGCTGAAAGCTTTTTGGAAATTTTTCAAAATTTTTTACTTTTTGGAATTTTTTCACTAATTATATAATAATCGTGCAAAAAAAAAAAAAAAAAAAAAAAAAAAAAAAAAAAAAAAGAGTCAATGCCAGATCTCTGAATCTTAGAATGTTTGGTTCTGGTTACTACTTGGATGGGAGACTGCCTGAGAATAATACCAGGTGCTGTAAGCTTTTGGGTTTTCTTCCCTACCTATATATTGAACTGGAGATTAGAGTGGCTGATCTTTAAATATCCCTCTCTTTGCAGCAGCTTTCGCTTACGGCCATACCAACCTGGCTATGCCCGATCTCGTCTGATCTCGGAAGCTAAGCAGGTTTGGGCTTGGTTAGTACTTGGATGGGAGACCGCCTGGGAATACCAGGTGCTGTAAGCTTTTTGGAAAATTTTCATTACTTATGTAATAATCTTGAAAAAAAAAAAAAAAAAAAAAGAGTCAATGCCCAATCTCTGAATCTTAGAATGTTTGGTTCTGGTTACTACTTGGATGGGAGACTGCCTGAGAATAATACCAGGTGCTGTAAGCTTTTGGGTTTTCTTCCCTACTTATATATTGAACTGGAGATTAGAGTGGCTGATCTTTAAATAGCCCTCTCTCTGCAGCAGCCTTCGCTTACGGCCATACCTGGCTATTCCTGGTTAGTACTTGGATGGGAAACCGCCTGGGAAAACCAGGTGCTGAAAGCTTTTTGGAAATTTTTCAAAATTTTTAACTTTTTGGAATTTTTTCACTAATTATATAATAATCATGCAAAAAAAAAAAAAAAAGAGTCAATGCCCGATCTCTGAATCTTAGCATGTTTGGTTCTGGTTACTACTTGGATGGGAGACTGCCTGGGAATAATACCAGGTGCTGTAAGCTTTTGGGTTTTCTTCCCTACTTATATATTGAACTGGAGATTAGAGTGGCTGATCTTTAAATAGCCCTCTCTCTGCAGCAGCCTTCGCTTACGGCCATACCTGGCTATGCCTGGTTAGTACTTGGATGGGAAACCGCTTGGGAATACCAGGTGCTGAAAGCTTTTTGGAAATTTTTCACAATTTTTTACTTTTTGGAATTTTTCCACTAATTATATAATAATCGTGCAAAAAAAAAAAAGAGTCAATGCCCTATGTCTGAATCTTAGCATGTTTGGTTCTGGTTACTACTTGGATGGGAGACCGCCTGGGATTGCCAGGTGCTGTAAGCTTTTGGGTTTTCGTCCCTACTTATATAATGTACTGGATATTACAGTGGCTGATCTTTAATTAGCCCTCTCTTTGCAGCAGCTTTCGCTTACGGCCATTCCAACCTGGCTATGCCCGATCTCGTCTGATCTCGGAAGCTAAGCAGGTTTGGGCCTGGTTAGTACTTGGATGGGAGACCGCCTGGGAATACCAGGTGCTGTAAGCTTTTGGGTTTTATTCCGAACTTATATAATGAACTGGAGATTAGAGTGTCTGATCTTTAAATAGCCCTCTCTTTGCAGCAGCTTTCGCTTACGGCCCTACCAACCTGGCTATGCCCGATCTCGTCTGATTTTGGAAGCTAAGCAGGTTTGGGCTTGGGTTAGTACTTGGATGGGAGACCGACTATGAATACCAGGTGCTGTAAGCTTTTTGGAAAATTTTCATTAGTTATGTAATAATCTTGAAAAAAAAAAAAAAGAGTCAATGCCCAATCTCTGAATCTTAGAATGTTTGGTTCTGGTTACTACTTGGATGGGAGACTGCCTGAGAATAATACCAGGTGCTGTAAGCTTTTGGGTTTTCTTCCCTACTTATATATTGAACTGGAGATTAGAGTGGCTGATCTTTAAATATCCCTCTCTCTGCAGCAGCCTTCGCTTACGGCCATACCTGTCTATGCCTGGTTAGTGCTTGGTTGGGAAACCGCCTGGGAATACCAGGTGCTGAAAGCTTTTTGGAAATTTTTCAAAATTTTTTACTTTTTGGAATTTTTTCACTAATTATATAATAATCGTGCAAAGAAAAAAAAAAAAAAAGTCAATGCCCGATCTCTGAATCTTAGCATGTTTGGTTCTGGTTACTACTTGGATGGGAGACTGCCTGGGAATAATACCAGGTGCTGTAAGCTTTTGGGTTTTCTTCCCTACCTATATATTGAACTGGAGATTAGAGTGGCTGATCTTTAAATATCGCTCTCTTTGCAGCAGCTTTCGCTTACGGCCATACCAACCTGGCTATGCCCGATCTCGTCTGATCTCGGAGGCTAAGCAGGTTTGGGCTTGGTTAGTACTTGGATGGGAGACCGCCTGGGAATACCAGGTGCTGTAAACTTTTTGGAAAATTTTCATTAGTTATGTAATAATCTTGAAAAAAAAAAAAAAGAGTCAATGCCCAATCTCTGAATCTTAGAATGTTTGGTTCTGGTTACTACTTGGATGGGAGACTGCCTGAGAATAATACCAGGTGCTGTAAGCTTTTGGGTTTTCTTCCCTACTTATATATTGAACTGGAGATTAGAGTGGCTGATCTTTAAATAGCCCTCTCTGTGCAGCAGCCTTCGCTTACGGCTTGGATGGGAAACCGCCTGGGAATAATACCAGGTGCTGAAAGCTTTTTGGAAATTTTTCAATTTTTTTTACTTTTTGGAATTTTTTCACTAATTATATAATAATCGTGCAAAAAAAAAAAAAAAAAAGAGTCAATGCCCGATCTCTGAATCTTAGAATGTTTGGTTCTGGTTACTACTTGGATGGGAGACTGCCTGGGAATAATACCAGGTGCTGTAAACTTTTAGGTTTTCTTCCCTACCTATATATTGAACTGGAGATTAGAGTGGCTGATCTTTAAATAGCCCTCTCATTGCAGCAGCTTTCGCTTACGGCCATACCAACCTGGCCATGCCCGATCTTGTCTGATCTCGGAAGCTAAGCAGGTTTGGGCTTGGTTAGTACTTGGATGGGAGACCGCCTGGGAATACCAGGTGCTGTAAGCTTTTTGGAAAATTTTCATTAGTTATGTAATAATCTTGAAAAAAAAAAAAAAAATGAGTCAATGCCCAATCTCTGAATCTTAGAATGTTTGGTTCTGGTTACTACTTGGATGGGAGACTGCCTGAGAATAATACCAGGTGCTGTAAGCTTTTGGGTTTTCTTCCCTACTTATATATTGAACTGGAGATTAGAGTGGCTGATCTTTAAATAGCCCTCTCTGTGCAGCAGCCTTCGCTTACGGCTTGGATGGGAAACCGCCTGGGAATACCAGGTGCTGAAAGCTTTTTGGAAATTTTTCAAAATTTTTTACTTTTTGGAATTTTTTCACTAATTATATAATAATCGTGCAAAAAAAAGAAAAGAAAAAAAGAGTCAATGCCAGATCTCTGAATCTTAGCATGTTTGGTTCTGGTTACTACTTGGATGGGAGACTGCCTGGGAATAATACCAGGTGCTGTAAGCTTTTGGGTTTTCTTCCCTACTTATATATTGAACTGGAGATTAGAGTGGCTGATCTTTAAATAGCCCTCTCTTTGCAGCAGCTTTTGCTTACGGCCATACCAACCTGGCTATGCCCGATCTCGTCTGATCTCGGAAGCTAAGCAGGTTTGGGCCTGGTTAGTACTTGGATGGGAAACCGCTTGGGAATACCAGGTGCTGAAAGCTTTTTGGAAATTTTTCACAATTTTTTACTTTTTGGAATTTTTCCACTAATTATATAATAATCGTGCAAAAAAAAAAAAAGAGTCAATGCCCTATGTCTGAATCTTAGCATGTTTGGTTCTGGTTACTACTTGGATGGGAGACCGCCTGGGATTGCCAGGTGCTGTAAGCTTTTGGGTCTTCGTCCCTACTTATATAATGTACTGGAGATTACAGTGGCTGATCTTTAATTAGCCCTCTCTTTGCAGCAGCTTTCGCTTACGGCCATTCCAACCTGGCTATGCCCGATCTCGTCTGATCTCGGAAGCTAAGCAGGTTTGGGCCTGGTTAATACTTGGATGGGAGACCGCCTGGGAATACCAGGTGCTGTAAGCTTTTGGGTTTTATTCCGAACTTATATAATGAACTGGAGATTAGAGTGTCTGATCTTTAAATAGCCCTCTCTTTGCACCAGCTTTCGTTTACGGCCCTACCAACCTGGCTATGCCCGATCTCGTCTGATCTCGGAAGCTAAGCAGGTTTGGGCTTGGGTTAGTACTTGGATGGGAGACCGACTGGGAATACCAGGTGCTGTAAGCTTTTTGGAAAATTTTCATTAGTTATGTAATAATCTTGAAAAAAAAAAAAAAAAAAAGAGTCAATGCCCAATCTCTGAATCTTAGAATGTTTGGTTCTGGTTACTACTTGGATGGGAGCCTGCCTGGGAATAATACCAGGTGCTGTAAGCTTTTGGGTTTTCTTCCCTACTTATATATTGAACTGGAGATTAGAGTGGCTGATCTTTAAATAGCCCTCTCTGTGCAGCAGCCTTCGCTTACGGCTTGGATGGGAAACCGCCTGGGAATACCAGGTGTTGAAAGCTTTTTGGAAATTTTTCAAAATTTTTTACTTTTGGGAATTTTTTCACTAATTATATAATAATCGTGCAGAAAAAAAAAAAAAGAGTCAATGCCAGATCTCTGAATCTTAGAATGTTTGGTTCTGGTTACTACTTGGATGGGAGACTGCCTGAGAATAATACCAGGTGCTGTACGCTTTTGGGTTTTCTTCCCTACTTATATATTGAACTGTAGATTAGAGTGGCTGATCTTTAAATAGCCCTCTCTCATCAGCAGCCTTCGCTTACGGCCATACCTGGCTATGCCTGGTTAGTACTTGGATGGGAAACTGCCTGGGAATACCAAGTGCTGAAAGCTTTTTGGAAATTTTTCACAATTTTTAACTTTTTGGAATTTTTTCACTAATTATATAATAATCGTGCAAAAAAAAAAAAAAAAAAGAGTCAATGCCCGATCTCTGAATCTTAGCATGTTTGGTTCTGGTTACTACTTGGATGGGAGACTGCCTGGGAATAATACCAGGTGCTGTAAGCTTTTGGGTTTTCTTCCCTACTTATATATTGAACTGGAGATTAGAGTGGCTGATCTTTAAATAGCCCTCTCTTTGCAGCAGCTTTTGCTTACGGCCATACCAACCTGGCTATGCCCGATCTCGTCTGATCTCGGAAGCTAAGCAGGTTTGGGCTTGGTTAGTACTTGGATGGGAGACCGCCTGGGAATACCAGGTGCTGTAAGCTTTTTGGAAAATTCTCATTAGTTATGTAATAATCTTGAAAAAAAAAAAGAGTCAATTGCCGATCTCTGAATCTTAGAATGTTTGGTTCTGGTTACTACTTGGATGGGAGACTGCCTGGGAATAATACCAGGTGCTGTAAGCTTTTGGGTTTTCTTCCCTACTTATATATTGAACTGGAGATTGGAGTGGCTGATCTTTAAATAGCCCTCTCTCTGCAGCAGCCTTCGCTTACGGCCATACCTGGCTATGCCTGGTTAGTACTTGGATGGGAAACCGCTTGGGAATACCAGGTGCTGAAAGCTTTTTGGAAATTTTTCACAATTTTTTACTTTTTGGAATTTTTTCACTAATTATATAATAATCGTGCAAAAAAAGAAAAAAAGAAAAAAAAAGAGTCAATGCCAGATCTCTGAATCTTAGCATGTTTGGTTCTGGTTACTACTTGGATGGGAGACTGCCTGAGAATAATACCAGGTGCTGTAAGCTTTTGGGTTTTCTTCCCTACCTATATATTGAACTGGAGATTAGAGTGGCTGATCTTTAAATATCCCTCTCTTTGCAGCAGCTTTCGCTTACGGCCATACCAACCTGGCTATGCCCGATCTCGTCTGATCTCGGAAGCTAAGCAGGTTTAGGCTTGGTTAGTACTTGGATGGGAGACCGCCTGGGAATACCAGGTGCTGTAAGCTTTTTGGAAAATTTTCATTACTTATGTAATAATCTTGAAAAAAAAAAAAAAAAAAAAAGAGTCAATGCCCAATCTCTGAATCTTAGAATGTTTGGTTCTGGTTACTACTTGGATGGGAGACTGCCTGAGAATAATACCAGGTGCTGTAAGCTTTTGGGTTTTCTTCCCTACTTATATATTGAACTGGAGATTAGAGTGGCTGATCTTTAAATAGCCCTCTCTCTGCAGCAGCCTTCGCTTACGGCCATACCTGGCTATTCCTGGTTAGTACTTGGATGGGAAACCGCCTGGGAAAACCAGGTGCTGAAAGCTTTTTGGAAATTTTTCACAATTTTTAACTTTTTGGAATTTTTTCACTAATTATATAATAATCGTGCAAAAAAAAAAAAAAAAAAGAGTCAATGCCCGATCTCTGAATCTTAGCATGTTTGGTTCTGGTTACTACTTGGATGGGAGACTGCCTGGGAATAATACCAGGTGCTGTAAGCTTTTGGGTTTTCTTCCCTACTTATATATTGAACTGGAGATTAGAGTGGCTGATCTTTAAATAGCCCTCTCTCTGCAGCAGCCTTCGCTTACGGCCATACCTGGCTATGCCTGGTTAGTACTTGGATGGGAAACCGCTTGGGAATACCAGGTGCTGAAAGCTTTTTGGAAATTTTTCACAATTTTTTACTTTTTGGAATTTTTCCACTAATTATATAATAATCGTGCAAAAAAAAAAGAGTCAATGCCCTATGTCTGAATCTTAGCATGTTTGGTTCTGGTTACTACTTGGATGGGAGACCGCCTGGGATTGCCAGGTGCTGTAAGCTTTTGGGTTTTCGTCCCTACTTATATAATGTACTGGATATTACAGTGGCTGATCTTTAATTAGCCCTCTCTTTGCAGCAGCTTTCGCTTACGGCCATTCCAACCTGGCTATGCCCGATCTCGTCTGATCTCGGAAGCTAAGCAGGTTTGGGCCTGGTTAGTACTTGGATGGGAGACCGCCTGGGAATACCACGTGCTGTAAGCTTTTGGGTTTTATTCCGAACTTATATAATGAACTGGAGATTAGAGTGTCTGATCTTTAAATAGCCCTCTCTTTGCAGCAGCTTTCGCTTACGGCCCTACCAACCTGGCTATGCCCGATCTCGTCTGATTTTGGAAGCTAAGCAGGTTTGGGCTTGGGTTAGTACTTGGATGGGAGACCGACTATGAATACCAGGTGCTGTAAGCTTTTTGGAAAATTTTCATTAGTTATGTAATAATCTTGAAAAAAAAAAAAAAGAGTCAATGCCCAATCTCTGAATCTTAGAATGTTTGGTTCTGGTTACTACTTGGATGGGAGACTGCCTGAGAATAATACCAGGTGCTGTAAGCTTTTGGGTTTTCTTCCCTACTTATATATTGAACTGGAGATTAGAGTGGCTGATCTTTAAATAGCCCTCTCTCTGCAGCAGCCTTCGCTTACGGCCATACCTGTCTATGCCTGGTTAGTACTTGGTTGGGAAACCGCCTGGGAATACCAGGTGCTGAAAGCTTTTTGGAATTTTTTCAAAATTTTTTACTTTTTGGAATTTTTTCACTAATTATATAATAATCGTGCAAAGAAAAAAAAAAAAAAGAGTCAATGCCCGATCTCTGAATCTTAGCATGTTTGGTTCTGGTTACTACTTGGATGGGAGACTGCCTGAGAATAATACCAGGTGCTGTAAGCTTTTGGGTTTTCTTCCCTACTTATATATTGAACTGGAGATTAGAGTGGCTGATCTTTAAATAGCCCTCTCTGTGCAGCAGCCTTCGCTTACGGCTTGGATGGAAAAACCGCCTGGGAATACCAGGTGCTGAAAGCTTTTTGGAAATTTTTCAAAATTTTTTACTTTTTGGAATTTTTTCACTAATTATATAATAATCGTGAAGAAAAAAAAAAAAAAAAAAAAGAGTCAATGCCAGATCTCTGAATCTTAGAATGTTTGGTTCTGGTTACTACTTGGATGGGAGACTGCCTGGGAATAATACCAGGTGCTGTAAGCTTTTGGGTTTTCTTCCCTACCTATATATTGAACTTGAGATTAGAGTGGCTGATCTTTAAATAGCCCTCTCTCTGCAGCAGCCTTCGCTTACGGCCATACCTGGCTATGCCTGGTTAGTACTTGGATGGGAAACCGCCTGGGAATACTAGGTGCTGAAAGCTTTTTGGAAATTTTTCACAATTTTTTACTTTTTGGAATTTTTTAACTGATTATATAACAATCGTGCAAAAAAAAAAAAAAAACAAACAAAAAAAAAAAGAGTCAATGCCCGATGTCTGAATCTTAGCATGTTTGTTCTGGTTACTACTTGGATGGGAGACCGCCTGGGATTGCCAGGTGCTGTTAGCTTTTGGGTTTTCGTCCCTACTTATATAATGTACTGGAGATTACAGTGGCTGATCTTTAAATAGCCCTCTCTTTGCAGCAGCTTTCGCTTACGGCCATACCAACCTGGCTATGCCCGATCTTTTCTGATCTCGGAAGCTAAGCAGGTTTGGGCCTGGTTAGTACTTGGATGGGAGACCGCCTGGGAATACCAGGTGCTGTAAGCTTTTGGGTTTTATTCCGAACTTATATAATGAACTGGAGATTAGAGTGTCTGATCTTTAAATAGCCCTCTCTTTGCAGCAGCTTTAGCTTACGGCCATACCAACCTGGCGGCGCTAGTGAGTTGTACAGGAAGTGAGTTGGCAGTTTGAGCAGTTGGTGATAGACGCTCACCTATTTTGATTTGGTTTTTGTTCATTATTTTTTGGGAAAAGCTTTATTTTGTTGTTTTTGTTTTGACTTTTTTCTCCTCCCAGCAGCTCACGCTGTTTGGGGGGGGAGTTTTTTTTTGGCTTTAATTTTCAAAATGGACAGATTACCGGCAACGACCACAGCAATGGCACGAGAAACACGGAGTGGAAATGAAGTCGATCTTGAACAAAGACACAGAGATGGACATGAAAAAGAAACAAAGAAGGAAACCTGGAAAAGAGTTTACAAAAAGGAAGCAACAGTAACAGTTGATTTAATGGATTTGGATGATGTGAGAGCAGTGGATATTATAATGTCAGTGACAGAAAAAGTTGGAGAAGGGAAAATCTTGGCGGTTCGACCGAAACAAACCAGATGTTATGAGGTGACTTTGGAGACCGAGGAGGACATCGAGGAGCTGATGAATGGAGTAATAATCAAAGGAAAAACCTGTGAGGTAACAAGACTTCAAAACAGAGATTTTGTTGTTTCTTTTATGCATCTCCCTGTTTACATGGATGACGAGGAAATTTTAAAGAAATTGGAGGGATGGGGAGTTCTCCCCATCTCTAAAATAAAGAGAAGGTTTTATCCTGGCACAAATATTGAAGACGGAACAAGATTTGTAAAAACAAGATTCCCCAGAGAAGTGATCTCACTCCCGTATAGCACCAAGTTTGTCACAGCAGAAGGACCACAGCACTTTCGGGTCATGCATAGCCAGCAGGTAAAGACATGCAGGTTGTGCATGAGCCATGGTGAAAGACTGTCCGGAGTTTAGATGTTACAAATGCAATGAGAGGGGACACATGGCGAGGGACTGCAGGGTGGTAAAATGCCCGGATTGCAAGGAGGTGCTAAGCAAGTGTGAATGCTGGATGGAAAACGAGGAAGAAGATGAAGAAGGTGTGAGTGGGCAGATGCATGACAGTGAAAAGGAGCAAGAGGAAGGAACAACAACAACACAGACTAATGAAACCAACGAAAATAAGGACAAAGGAGAACAGAGAGAAGAAAGTTACATACAGGAAGAACAATCACAACAAGGGGGTGAAGCGGAGATGCAAACTGCAGAGACCCCTTGAAATACTTTTGGACAAAATAGAACATCAAAGGATCGAAAATGAAGAACAGACTGTTGAAATGGGCAGTGAAGAGGAAAAGGAGGACAAAGCTGGGATACAAATGAAAAGAAGAAGATCGATCAAGGTAAAACCAAGTTTGGCGGGGTAAGGAAAAAAGTAGTTAAAGAGGACTTGTTGAAAAATGTAAACCGATTTGAACTGTTAAAGGATATGGGGGAGATCGAATGAAAAACAATGGTTTTTATGAATACTTTTTTCTGTCTTATGCTCATAAAGTTGGTAACTTTTAATGCAAGAGGACTTCAAGATGTTAGAAAGTTTGATAAAGTAAAAGAAATGTGTAAAAAGAAGACATAATAATGCTACAAGAAACAAATTGGACAGATAGGTCTATAATTGAAATGAGGAAAAGGTGGAATGGTGAAATTCTGTATAATAATGGTGATGAAAGAAATGGTAGAGGTGTGGCAATTTTAATAAGGGAAAACAGTGGTGTAAGCTGTAAAGAAATATACAAAGATGAAATAGGGAAATGTTTGATAGTGGAAATGAGTTACGAAGAGAAGAACATACTACTGGTCAACATACATGCACCAACGAAAAAAAGAAGAAAAGAGATCATTTTTTAACACTATCAAGACAATTGTGAGGAATTATAAATATATAATTATGATGAGGGTATTTTAATACAGTTTTTAGCAGACAAGATATAGCGGAGGGTATGAGTTTCAAAAGTGATACGGGAAGGAAAGAGTTAAGATCACTAATGGAGGAAAACTATATGATGGATGTATGGAGGGAAAGGAATGAAAGCAAAAGAGAATACTCGAGAAGACAAATAGTAGGCAATTTCATTTATCAAACAAGAATAGATATGGTTTTATGTACAAGGAATTCAGAATGTTTTATAGAGAAGTTAAGGTATGAAGAAATGAGTTTAAGTGATCATAAGCCTTTTTTTGTACATTTAGATTGGGATGTTGGGAAAAGAGGGCCAGGCGTATGGGTTTTAAATACAGACATTTTAAAGGATGAGGATTATGTGGCAACAATAAAAGATACAATAAAAAAAGAAAAAGAGAATGAAATGTATTTAGAGGACAAAAGGATCTGGTGGGAGAACTTGAAATTTTTAGTGAAAAAAAATCACTATTAGTTATTGTGTGTTAAAACAGAAATGCAAAAAGAATAAAGAAAAAGAAATAAGAGAAAGACTGGAGAAGCAAGTAAATGAGGAAACAGAAGATATTCAAAAAATAAAAGAAATACAAGAAGAGCTGAAAGAGATGGAAGAGAATAGATATAAGGGGGCAATGTTGAGGTGTAAAGCTAAATATCTGGTAGAAGGAGAAAAATGTACAAAGTTTTTTTTTGATCTTGAAAAAAGAAAAGGAAGATTTGAAACTATAAAAGAAATACGAAAAGAAAATGGTGAAACGGTACAAGAATGTGGGGAAATTTTAAAAGAGGTAAAAAACTATTTTGAAAAATTGTTTAGTACTGAAGGAGTAAAGGAAAGAGAAAAAAGGGAATTAATGGAATTAATAAAAATTAAAGTGAGTAAAGAGGAGAAGGAAGAATGCGATCAGACAATAAGTAAAGAAGAAATAGAAAGTGCAATAAATGAATTGAACAAAAAGAAAAGCCCAGGCATTGATGGTTTAGGAAGCGAGTTTTACCAAACTTTTAAAGACCTTTTAGTAGATATTTTAAGAGATGTTTATGATGAGATTTTTGAAAAAGGAGGAATGATGTTAAGAATGGGAATGGGATTAATGAAGATAATATACAAGAAGAAGGGGGGAAAAAATGAATTAAAAAATTATAGACCTATCACAATGTTAAATACTGATTTAAAGATTTTAGCAAAACTTTTAGCGAATAGATTAAAACAGATAATGCCAAAGATAATAACAACAAATCAGGCATATGGAGTAAAAGGGAAAGACATTTCAGATGTACTAATGAGTATAAAAGACACGATAAGGTACATGAGAGATAAAAGGAAAGGAGGTTATATCATTAACTTAGATTTTGAAAAAGCTTTTGACAGGGTGGAACACGAATATTTATTTGATATTTTAACAATTTTTGGGTTTGGGGAGATTTTTATTAAATGGATTCGAATTTTATACAAGGGAGCAATGACAACAATAAAATGTAATGGGTTTTTAACAAAATGTTTTAGGATAACACGATCTATAAGACAAGGGTGTCCTTTATCAGCCCTGCTATATTCATTGGTGGCAGAACTGCTTGGACTAGCCATAAAACAAGAAAGGGGAATTAAAGGAATAGAGATTGAACAAACAGGAAAAGAGTAAAATTTTTCAATATGCTGATGACACTACCATTTTTGCTAGAGAAGAAGAAAGTGTCAAACAAGTAATGGAAATAGTACGGAGATTTTGCAAGGGGTCAGGAGGAAAAATAAATGAAGCAAAAACTGCATATATGAGATTTGGGCAGACGACAGACTTAGCAGAGAATTTTAAATTCAAGGAAGTAAAAGAAATGAAGATTTTAGGAATTTTAATGGGTAAAGATGAAGATAAAGTGAGAGAAATCATGTGGGAAGAAATAGTGGGAAGCATTGAAAGAAGACTGAACTTTTGGAAATTGAGGGCACTAAATTTAAAAGGGAAGGTCTTAATCTTGAATGTTTTAATGACTTCAAAATTGTGGTATTTTTTATATGTGACATCTATGCCGGTGTGGGTGGAAAGAGGGTTGAAAAGATGTTTTTTAGACTTTTTATGGGTCGGGAAACCAGCTAGAATTGCGTACAATACTTTAATAGGGATGAAGGGAAAAGGAGGTTTGGGTTTAATCGATGTGGAGCAAAGGAAGAATAGTCTGAGAGTCAAATCAGTCAAAAAGTATCTGGATGAGGGAAACAAAGCAGAATGGAAAACAACAATGGGGATTTTTTTAAACAAATGTGGGAATTTTAATCTGGGAGATAATGTGTTATGGATGAGAACAAAAGAATGAATAACAGAGGGGTTGCCAACGTTTTATAAAGAAGTTTTAAGGGCTTGGGGAATTTTTTTAAGTACTGTACAGTACAACGTACATGGAAGAGAAAACATCTTAAATCAGCCATTATTCCTGAACACCGGCATTTTAAACCAAGGGAAGGAAATATATTTTAAAGAATTGATGGAAGTTGGAATAATCAAAGTAAGAGATGTTTTATATGAATATAAAGAAGGCTTTTTACCAATGCAGTATATAGTAGATGTGATGGAGGAAGCAAAGGAAGAATTTAATAAACAAGAACTGAAAACTAAGTATGAAATTATACAAAATGCAATACCTAAAGAATGGATAGAAAAGGTTGAAACTATGGAAGGGGAGAAAGAAGAAAAGGATGTGTATGTAATACTGGGAGAGAAATTGTGGCTTTTAAAAGAATGTACAGTGAAAATGTTTTATGGTTTTTTCAGAGACATGATTTTTAAGAAACCTGTTGCAAACAAATTTTGGCAGAAGACATTTGAAGGCTTAAAAGAAGATATTTGGAAAAACATGAAAGGGGAGATAATTGAGGTCATATTGGAAAATTCTGAGTATTATATCAGACAAAGGGTGCTGTTTACTGATGTTATACTTAAAAAAATTGGGATGGAACAAAGTGCCATATGCAAAGTATGCAATGAGGAAGAGGAAGATTTTTTACATGTGTTTCTACACTGTAAGGCACTGAAGGATTTTAATGAAAAATGCAAAACTATAATTGTAAACCTGGGAGGGGAGCAAGATCGAGAGGATACAGAATTGAATAGGATCATTATGTTAGGGTTCGATGAGAAGGAAAGAAACAAAAAGGTGATCAATCTGTTTGCAATGTTAATGAAAAAAGTCATCTGAGAAAGAAGAGGGATCGCAAAACAAGAAGAAATTATGATGGATGTGTGGTGTTTGTTTAAAAGACGTTGGGAAAGGTAAATAGAATGTTTGTATTGTTATTTTAAACAGGAAAAAAAAAAAAGGAATTTGATAAAGTGTTTACTTCGGAGGTTTACTCAGTTTTGAAGGAGTTTGAAATAGCATTTCCAGGAACAGAATGATGTGTTAGAAAAATATCTATTTGATCATTTCTTCGTTTTTATTTTGTTTTAATTGGAATGTAAATTTCTTTTCTTAGAAGAAATGTAATGTATTGTATGTGTTTTCTAAGAAAATAATAAAAAAAAACAAAAAAAAACACCTGGCTATGCCCGATCTCGTCTGATCTCGGAAGCTAAGCAGGTTCGGGCTTGGTTAGTACTTGGATGGGAGACCGCTTGGGAATACCAGGTGCTGTAAGATTTTTGGAAAATCTTCACCGGTTATGTAATAATCTTGAAAAAAAAAAAAAAAAGAGTCAATGCCCGATCTCTGAATCTTAGCATGTTTGGTTCTGGTTACTACTTGGATGGGAGACCACCTGGGATTGCCAGGTGCTGTAAGCTTTTGGGTTTTCTTCCCTACTTATATATTGAACTGGAGATTAGAGTGTCTGATCTTTAAATAGCCCTCTCTTTACAGCAGCTTTCGCTTACGGCCATACCAACCTGGCTATGCCCGATCTCATCTGATCTCGGAAGCTAAGCAGGTTTGGGCTTGGTTAGTACTTGGATGGGAGACCGCCTGGGAATACCAGGTGCTGTAAGCTTTTTTGAAAATTTTCACTAGTTATGTAATAATCTTGAAAAAAAAAGAAGAAGAAAATTGAAAGAGCAATACAGCAGCTGAATAAACAGAAAAGTCCAGGAATAGATGGTTTGGGAAGTGAATTTTATATATGTTTTAAAGAGATTTTAACCAAGATTTTAAAGGAAGTTTTTAGTGAAATTTTTGAAAAAGAAGAAGTTAATGAAAGAATGGGGATGGGGATAACAAAACTGATATATAAAAGGAAAGGAGAAAAGGTATATTTAAAAAACTATAGGCCGATCACAATGCTTAACACAGATTTTAAGATTCTATCGAAGGTTTTAGCAAACAGGTTAAAGGAAGTAATGTCAAGTATAATCGAAACAAACCAAGCATACGGAGTAAAAGGAAGGGATATAGCGGATATAACAATGAGTATAAGAGACACAATATGGTATATGAAAGAACTAAATGAAGATGGTTACATAATTAGTCTAGATTTTAAAGCATTTGATCGGGTTGAACACGAGTATTTATTTGATGTTTTAAAGAAATTTGGTTTTGGGGGAGATTTTATCAAATGTATTGAGATTTTATATAAGGGCGCTTTAACGAGAATAAAGTGTAATGGGTTTTTAACAGAATGTTTTAAAATCACAAGATCGATAAGACAGGGTTGTCCGCTTTCGGCATTATTATATTCACTTGTATCGGAAACGTTAGGATTGGCCATAAAACAAAAAGAAGGAATAATTGGAATTGAAATTGAGGAAAATAAGGCTGAGGGAAAGGTTTTTCAATATGCTGATGACACAACGATAATAGTAAAAGGAAAGGAGAGCATCAAAGAAGTTATGAATGTTGTAGAGGAATATTGTAAAGGATCTGGGAGTAAAGTAAATGAAGAAAAGACGGTATATATGAGATTTGGTAAAGCAATGGTTTTAAAGGATAGTTTTAATTTTAAGGAAGTTGAAGAAATTAGGATTTTAGGAATTTTAATGGGTAAAAATGAGATGAAAGTAAGAGATGAAATGTGGGTGGAACTAGTAACAGGAATAGAGAGAAGGTTAAATTTTTGGAAATTAAGAACTTAACTTAAAAGGGAAGGTTTTAGTATTGAATGTTTTAATGGTGTCTAAGCTATGGAATGTTTTATATGTGTCGCATATGCCATTGTGGACAGAAAAGAGGTTGAAGAAATGTTTTCTTGACTTTTTATGGGAGGGGAAGCCAGCAAGAATAGCTTTTAATACGATTTTAGGGGCGGTAGAGAAGGGGGGGTTTAGGTTTAATAGATGTGGAACAGAGGAAAAATAGTTTGAGAGTGAAAGTAGTGAAGAAATACCTACAAGATGAGGACAAACCAGAGTGGAAAAAGACGATGAAATATTTTTTAAACAAATGTGGGGATCTTAACATGGGGGATGGAATTTTATGGATGAAAACGAAGAATTGGATGACAGAAAATTTACCAGAGTTTTATAGAGAAATTTTAAGTGCTTGGGGAAAATTTTTAGATAAAGTTGAGTTTGATCCACATGGGAGAGAACACATTTTAAATCAACCTCTGTTCTTAAACCAAAACATTTTAAAACAAGACAAAGGATTTTTTTAAAGAAATGGATGGAAGTGGGGATAACAAGAGTGAGAGATGTATTGTATGAATTTAAAGAAGTTTTTTATCGACACAATTTATTGTAGATGCAATGGAGGAGGCAAAAGAGGATTACAGTGAACAAGACATAAAAAATAAATATGAAATCATTAAAAGCGCAATACCCAAAGAGTGGATTAAAAGAATAGAATGTATGGAAGAAGAGCCAAAAGAGAAATGTATTTACGTGAAATTAGGGGAAAAACTGTATGATTTTAAGGAATGTACTCTGAAAATGATTTATTGTTCTTTTAGAGATGGTGTTTTTAAAGAGCCTATTGCAAATGGATACTGGATGCAGAAATTCAAAGATTTAAAAAAAGAGTATATATGGAGAAACATGACAGGGAAGTGTGTGGAAACTAAATTGGGATGTTTGGAGTATTTTATAAGGCATAAAGTGGTTTTTACTGAGATTATTTTAAATAAAATAGGAAGGGAAGAAAATGCTCTGTGTAAAATGTGCCAGGAAAAGGAAGAGGGGATTTTACATATGTTTTTATATTGTAGAGAACTGGAGGAATTTTTAAGAAAATGTAAATGTTTAATTAAATATGTGACTGAAGACTGGGATGAAAATGTAATGGAATGGAACAGAGTGGTGAAGTTTGGTTGGGAAAAAAAGTGTCAAAACAAAAATTGTATTAATCTGTGTGTAATGCTAATGAAAAGTGCAATATGGGAGAGAAGAACTGTGGCTAAAAAAAGAAATCATTGTGTTGGATGTTTGGACTGTGTTTAAAAGGAAAACCGAATTATATATTGAAAGGCTGTATGTGTATTTTAAAGGTGTAAATATGTTGGATTATTTTTATGATGTTTTTACCCCAAAAGTTTATTGTGTTTTAAATGATTCAATGTGGAAGCTGCCAGGAAGTGAAGGAGATTTTTAAATTATCTATGTAAAGGAAAGATGTGTAATGTAGAGATGTGTATAGAAGAAATGCTGTATTTTCTATTGCTTGTGTTTAATCTATTGTATTTTATTTGAAATTTCTTTAATAAAAAAAAAAAAAAAGGCTATACCAGATCTCGTCTGATCTCGGAAGCGAAGCAGGTTTGGGCCTGGTTAGTACTTGGATGGGAGACCGCCTGGGAATACCAGGTGCTGTAAGCTTTTGGGTTTTATTCCGAACTTATATAATGAACTGGAGATTAGAGTGTCTGATCTTTAAATAGCCCTCTCTTTGCAGCAGCTTTCGCTTACGGCCATACCAACCTGGCTATGCCCGATCTTTTCTGATCTCGGAAGCTAAGCAGGTTTGGGCCTGGTTAGTACTTGGATGGGAGACCGCCTGGGAATACCAGGTGCTTTAAGCTTTTGGGTTTTCTTCCGAACTTATATAACGAACTGGAAATTAGAGTGGCTGATCTTTAAATGGCCCTCTCTCTGCAACAGCCTTCGCTTACGGCCATACCTGGCTATGCCTGGTTAGTACTTGGATGGGAAACCGCCTGGGAATACCAGGTGCTGAAAGCTTTTTGGAAATTTTTCACAATTTTTTACTTTTTGGAATTTTTTCACTAATTATATAATAATCGTGCAAAAAAAAAAAAAAAAAAAAAAAGAAGGAGTCAATGCCCGATGTCTGAATCTTAGCATGTTTGGTTCTGGTTACTACTTGGATGGGAGACCACCTGGGATTGCCAGGTGCTGTAAGATTTTGGGTTTTCGTCCCTACTTATATAATGTACTGGAGATTACAGTGGCTGATCTTTAAATAGCCCTCTCTTTGCAGCAGCTTTCGCTTACGGCCATACCAACCTGGCTATACCCGATCTCGTCTGATCTCGGAAGCGAAGCAGGTTTGGGCCTGGTTAGTAATTGGATGGGAGACCGCCTGGGAATACCAGGTGCTGTAAGCTTTTGGGTTTTATTCCGAACTTATATAATGAACTGGAGATTAGAGTGTCTGATCTTTAAATAGCCCTCTCTTTGCAGCAGCTTTCGCTTACAGCCATACCAACCTGGCTATGCCCGATCTCGTCTGATCTCAGAAACTAAGCAGGTTTGGGCTTGGTTAGTACTTGAATGGGAGACCGCCTGGGAATACCAGGTGCTGTAAGCTTTTTGGAAAATTTTCACTAGTTATGTAATAATCTTGAAAAAAAATAAAAAAGAGTCAATGCTGGTCTCTGAATCTTAGAATGTTTGGTTCTGGTTACTACTTGGATGGGAGACTGCCTGAGAATAATACCAGGTGCTGTAAGCTTTTGGGTTTTCTTCCCTACTTATATAATGACCTGGAGATTAGAGTGGCTGATCTTTAAATAGCCCTCTCTCTGCAGCAGCCTTCGCTTACAGCCATACCTGGCTATGCCTGGTTAGTACTTGGATGGGAAACCGCCTGGGAATACCAGGTGCTGAAAGCTTTTTGGAAATTTTTCACAATTTTTTACTTTTTGGAATTTTTTCACTGATTATATAACAATCGTGCAAAAAAAAAAAAAAAATAGTCAATGCCCGATCTCTGAATCTTAGCATGTTTGGTTCTGGTTACTACTTGGATGGGAGACCGCCTGGGATTGCCAGGTGCTGTTAGCTTTTGGGTTTTCGTCCCTACTTATATAATGTACTGGAGATTACAGTGGCTGATCTTTAAATAACCCTCTCTTTGCAGCAGCTTTCGCTTACGGCCATACCAACCTGGCTATGCCCGATCTTTTCTGATCTCGGAAGCTAAGCAGGTTTGGGCCTGGTTAGTACTTGGATGGGAGACCTCCTGGGAATACCAGGTACTGTAAGCTTTTGGGTTTTATTCCGAACTTATATAATGAACTGGAGATTAGAGTGTCTGATCTTTAAATAGCCCTCTCTTTGCAGCAGCTTTCGCTTACGGCCATACCAACCTGAGGGCGCTAGAGAGCTACAGGAAGTGTTGGCTGCAGTTGGGAGAGGAAGGCTCTCCTCCATTTTGTGTATTTCTATTTGTGGTTGTTTTGTTTGTTTTGTGAATCTGTGATTGTTTTTTTGGCATTTTTTCTTTTTTGAAAACCATCTAACAGCAGCATATCGCTGTCTGGAGGGTGGTTGATCTTTTTTTTCTCCAAAATGGACGGACTTTATGGTAACGACTCGGAACTGGCTGGAGAGACTCGAATGGCAAATGACAATGGACTGGCAGGAGGAACACGCACGGCAAGCGACACTGGACTGGCTGGAGGAACACGCATGGCAATCGACACTGGACTGGCTGGAGGAACAAGCATGGCAAACGACACTGGACTGGCTGGAGGAACACGCATGTTAAACAACACTGGACTGGCTGGAGGAACAAGCATGGCAAACGACACTGGACTGGCTGGAGGAACACGCATGGTAAACAACACTGGACTGGCTGGAGGAACAAGCATGGCAAACGACACTGGACTGGCTGGAGGAACACGCACAGCAAACGACACTGGACTGGAGAAGCGACAAAGAGCTGGAAATGGAAAAGAGCAAGAAGCAAGGAAAAAATTTGGTGAAAGAAAATATTTAAAGGAGGCAACAGTGATCGTGAGTACAGAGAATGTGAGTGGTGTGAGAGGAGAGGATATAATTAAAGCAATCTCAGAAAAAATTGGAAGTGGAAAGGTGTTGGCTGTAAGACCCAGACAAGGCAAAGAATATGAACTGACATTGGAACAGGAAGAAATGTGTGACATTTTAATTAATGGTTTGACAATAAAGGGTGTCGACTGTGAAGTAAAAAAACTGCAAAATAAAGATTACGTTGTTTCCTTCATGCACCTGCCTGTCTACCTGGAGGATAAGGAAATTTTGGACATATCCCCCATATCTAAAATCAAAAGAAGGTGCTATCCGGGCACTGACATTGAAGACGGTACAAGATTTGTTAAGGTGAGGTTCCCCAAAGAAGTGGCATCACTCCCTTATAGCACAAAGATTGAAACAGCCGAGGGCCCGCAGTACTTTAGGGTGATGCACAGCCACCAGGTGAAGACTTGTAGGCTGTGCATGAGCCCAGAACATTTACTGAAGGAGTGCCCAGAATTCAAGTGCTATAAATGCTCGGAAAGGGGACATTTCGCACGAGACTGCAATGCTGTCAGGTGCCCGGATTGCCAAAAAAATTTAAATAAATGTGAATGCTGGATAGAGGGAGTGGTAGGTGGAAGGAAAGAACAGGTGGACAGACAGGTGCATGAAGGAAACAACGATGAAGAAGGACATTGTGATGAAAGACAAGAAGAGGATGAATTACAACCAAAGGAAACAGAGGAAGGAACAAACAACAGACAGGAAGGACAAGGAGAAGGAGAAGGAGAAAAAGAAAATGATGAACAAATAAGAGAAGAGGACACACAATTTAAACCGATGGACATAGCTTCAATTCATGGACAAAAAGGAAAAGAACAAGACAAAGAAACTGACAACGAAGGAGACATAAGTATGGAGGAGGATGAGGAGGAAAAGGTGGAGAGGGGACAAATACGAAGAAGATCGCTAAAGGTAAAGCCAAATATAGGAACTGCAAGGAAAAAAGTTAAATGTTTAAACAGGTTTGAGGTGTTAAAGGAAATGGAGGAGGAAGACTGAGAATGATGTGTTTTAGATATTTATTCTTTTTCTTTTTAATGGTTTTAAGTGTTGTGACTTTTAATGCAAGAGGACTCTTGAACTTAAAGTAATTTGAATATGTAAAAGAAAAATGTAAAAGAGAAGACATTATTGTGCTACAAGAAACAAACTGGAGAGAAAATGTAATGAATGATTATAAAAAGAGATGGGAAGAAGGGATTTTATACAATAATGGAGATGGGAGGTTTGGGAGAGGTGTGGCTTTTTTAATGAAGGATGATGTTTTTAAAGCAAGTCAAATTTTATACAAAGATACGATGGGGAAATGTATGGTTGTTCAGATAAAACATGAAGGAAGGGAATTGATTTTAGTAAATATACATGCACCAACGGTTGAGAAGGAAAAGAAAGAGTTTTTTTATGTTTTAAGAAGTATTGTAAAGAAGTGTAAAGAAATAATAATGATGGGGGATTTTAATACGGTTTTTAGTAAACAAGACATGGCAGAAGGAATGGTTTTTAAAAATGACAAGGGGAGAAAAGAACTAAAAGCATTAATGGCAGAAAATAATATGATAGATGTGTGGAGAGAAAGGAATGAAAAGAAAAAGGAGTTTTCAAGAAGGCAAATAGTGGGGCAGTTTGTGTACGAAACAAGAATTTACTTTATTTTATGTACGAGAAATGTGGAGAATTTTATAGAAAAGATTAAGTATGAAGAAACAAGTTTTAGCGATCACAAGTTTTTCTTTTTTAAATTGGACTGGGATAAAGTGCAAAGAGGGTCAGGAATATGGGTTTTAAATACAAAAATGTTAGAAAATGAAGACTATGTTTTAAAGGTTAAAGAAATTATAGAAAAAGAAAAGGAAAATGAAATGTATGAAGACGATAAGAGAATATGGTGGGAGAATGTAAAGTTTTTAATAAAAAAATGCTCAATTAAGTATTGCAGTATAGTACAGAAATGCAAAAGATACAAAGAAAAAGAAATAAAGGAAAGTTTGGAAGTGGAATTGAATAAAGAAAATAAAGATATACAAAAGATAAGGGAAATGGAGGAAAAACTTAAAGAAATAGAGGAAATAGAATATGAGGGGGCGAGGTTAAGAAGCAAAGCTGGAAAGCTTTTTTTTGATTTGGAAAAAAGAGAAGGAAAGCTGAAATAATAAAACAGATAAGAGGGAAAAATGGGGAAGTTGTAGAAGGGAATGAAGAGATTTTAGAAGAAATAAAGAATTTTTATGAAGATATTTTTAGTGCAAGGGGTGTAGAAGAAAACAAAAAAAGGGAACTGTTGAATCAGATAAAAGTAAAAATTAGGAAGATAAAATAGAATGCGATCAAAAAATTGGAGAAGAAGAGATTGAAAGAGCAATACAGCAGCTGAATAAAAATAAAAGTCCAGGAATAGATGGTTTGGGAAGTGAAGTTTATATATGTTTTAAAGAGATTTTAACAAAGATTTTAAAGGAAGTTTTTAGTGAAGTTTTTGAAAAAGAAGAAGTTAATGAAAGAATGGGGATGGGTATAACAAAATTGATATATAAAAGGAAAGGAGAAAAAGTAGATTTAAAAAACTATAGGCCGATTACGATGCTTAACACAGATTTTAAGATTTTAGCAAAGGTTTTAGCAAACAGGTTAAAGGAAGTAATGCCAAGTATAATTCAAACAAACCAAGCATATGGAGTAAAGGGAAGAGATATAGCGGACATAACAATGAGCATAAGAGACACAATATGGTACATGAAAGAAAAAAATGAAGATGGTTACGTAATTAGTTTAGATTTTGAAAAAGCATTTGATCGGGTTGAACACAGGTATTTATTGGATGTTTTAAAGGAATTTGGTTTTGGGGGAAATTTTATCAAATGGATTGAGATTTTATGTAAGGGCGCTTTAACGAGAATAAAATGTAATGGGTTTTTAACAGAATGTTTTAAAATCACAAGATCGATAAGACAGGGTTGTCCGCTTTCAGCGTTATTATATTCACTTGTATCGGAACCGTTAGGATTGGCCATAAAACAAAAAGAAGGAATAACTGGAATTGAAATTGAGGAAAATAATGCTGAGGGAAAGGTTTTTCAATATGCTGATGACACAACGTTAGTAGTTAAAGGAAAGGAGAGCATCAAGGAAGTTATGAAGGTTGTAGAAGAATATTGTAAAGGATCTGGGAGTAAAGTAAATGAAGAAAAGACTGTATATATGAGATTTGGTAAAGCAATGGTTTTAAAGGATTGTTTTAATTTTAAGGAAGTGGAAGAAATTAGGATTTTAGGAATTTTAATGGGTAAAAATGAGAGGAAAGTATGTGATGAAATGTGGGAGGAACTAGTAACAGGGATAGAGAGAAGGTTAAATTTTTGGAAATTAAGAACATTAAACTTGAAAGGGAAGGTTTTAGTATTGAATGTTTTAATGGTGTCTTAGTTATGGAATGTTTTTTTATGTATCAGATATGCCATTGTGGACAGAAAAGAGGTTGAAGAAATGTTTTCTTGACTTTGTATGGGAGGGGAAACCAGCTAGAATAGCTTTTAACACGATTTTAGGGTCGGTAGAGAATGGGGGGTTAGGTTTAATGGATGTGGAACAGAGGAAAAATAGTTTAAGAGTGAAAATAGTGAGGAAATACCTACAAGAGGAGGGCAAGCCAGAGTGGAAAAAAACAATGAGATACTTTTTAAACAAATGTGGGGATCTTAACATGGGGGATGGAATTGTATGGATGAAAACGAAGAATTGGATGACAGAACGCTTACCAGAGTTTTATTGAGAAGTTTTTAGTGCTTGAGGAAAATTTTTAGATAAAGTTGAATATGATCCACATGGGTGAGAAACCATTTTAAATCAACCTCTGTTCTTAAAAACATTTTAAAACAAGACAAAGGGATTTTTTTAAAGAAATGGATGGAAGTGGGGATAACAAGAGTGAGAGACATTTTGTATGAATTTAAAGAAGGGTTTTTAACGACAATTTATTGTAGATGCAATGGAGGAGGCAAAAGAGGATTACAGTGAACAAGAAATAAAAAATAAATATGAAATCATTAAAAGTGCAATACCCAAAGAGTGGATTAAAAGAATAGAAAGTATGGAAGGAGAGCCAAAACAGAAATGTATTTATGTGAAATTAGGGGAAAAACTGTATGATTTTAAGGAATGTACTCTGAAAATGATTTATTGTTCTTTTAGAGATGGTGTTTTTAAAGAGCCTATTGCAAATGGATACTGGATGCAGAAATTCAAAGATTTAAAAAAAAGAGTGTATATGGAGAAACATGACAGGGAAGTGTGTGGAAACTAAATTGGGATGTTTGGAGTATTTTATAAGGCATAAAGTGGTTTTTACTGAGGTTATTTTAAATAAAATAGGAAGGGAAGAAAATGCTCTGTGTAAAGTGTGCCAGGAAAAGGAAGAGGGGATTTTACATATGTTTTTATATTGTAGAGAACTGGAGGAATTTTTAAGGAAATGTAAATGTTTAATTAAAAATGTGACTGAGGAGTGGGATGAAAATGGAATGGAACAGAGTTGTGATGTTTGGTTGGGAAAAAAAGTGTCAAAACAAAAATTTTATTAATCTGTGTGTAATGCTAATGAAAATTGCAATATGGGACAGTAGAACTGTGGCTAAAAAGGAAATCATTGTGTTGGATGTTTGGACTGTGTTTAAAAGGAAAACCGAATTACATATTGAAAGACTGTATGTGTATTTTAAAGGTGGAAATATGTTGGATTATTTTTATGATGTTTTTACCCCAAAAGTTTATTGTGTTTTAAATGATTTAATGTGGAAGTTGCCAGAAAGTGAAAGAGTTTTTTAAATTATCTATGTAAAGGAAAGATGTGTAATGTAGAGATGTGTAAAGACAATTGTCTGTATTTTCTATGGATTGTGTTCAATCTATTGTATTTTATTGATTGAAATTTCTTAATAAAAAAGGCAAAAAAAAAGGCAAAAAAAAAAAAAAAAAAAAGGCTATGCCCGATCTCGTCTGATCTCGGAAGCTAAGCAGGTTTGGGCTTGGTTAGTACTTGGATGGGAGACCGCCTGGGAATACCAGGTGCTGTAAGCTTTTTGGAAAATTTTCACTAGTTATGTAATAATCTTGAAAAAAAAAAAAAAAGAGTCAATGCCCGATCTCTGAATCTTAGAATGTTTGGTTCTGGTTACTACTTGGATGGGAGACTGCCTGGGAATAATACCAGGTGCTGTAAGCTTTTGGGTTTTCTTCCCTACTTATATATTGAACTGGAGATTAGAGTATCTGATCTTTAAATAGCCCTCTCTTTGCAGCAGCTTTCGCTTACGGCCATACCAACCTGAGGGCGCTAGAGAGCTACAGGAAGTTTTGGCTGCAGTTGGGAGAGGAAGGCTCTCCTCCATTTTGATTTTTCTGTTAGTGTTTGTTTTGCGAGTTGTTTTTGGACTTTAGTTTATTTTTTGTGTGGTTTTTCAGTTTTAAACCACCTAACAGCAGCATCTTGCTGGCTGGAGGGTAGGTAATTTTTTGTTTGTGTTTTGTACAATGGACGGATTATTGGCAAACGACACTGGACTGGCTGGAGAGACACGCATGGCAAACGACACTGGACTGGCTGGAGAGAGACGCATGGCAAACGACACTGGACTGGCTGGAGAGACACGCATGGCAAACGACACTGGACTGGCTGGAGAGAGACGCATGGCAAACGACACTGGACTGGCTGGAGAGACACGCATGGCAAACGACACTGGACTGGCTGGAGAGACACGCATGGCAAACGACACTGGACTGGCTGGAGAGACACGCATGGCAAACGACACTGGACTGGCTGGAGAGAGACGCATGGCAAACAAAACTGGACTGGAGTATCGACAACGAGCAGGACATGGTAAAAATCAAGATGCAAGAGATACATTTGGTGAAAGAAAATACTTGAAGGAGGCAACTGTGATTGTGAATGTGGAGAATGTAAGTGAGGTGAGGGCTGTGGATATAATTAAAGCGGTGACGGACAAATGTGGATATGGGGAAATCTTGGCACTAAGGCCAAGACAAGGAAAAGAATACGAGCTGACAATGGAAAAAGAAGAAACTTGTGATAAACTGATTGAGGGATTGTTAATAAAAGGGGTGAACTGTGAGATTAAGAAACTTCAAAACAGAGAGATTATGTTGTCTCTTTCATGCATCTGCCCGTCTACCTTGCTGATGAAGAGATTTTAAATAAACTGGAGGTTTGGGGGGTTTCCCCAATTTCAAAAATAAAGCGGCGTGTTTATCCGGGCACCAGCATTGAGGATGGGACAATGTAAAGGCGCGGTTCCCGAAGGAGGTGGCCTCCCTCCCTTACAGCACAAAAATAGAAACGGCAGAGGGTCCACAATACTTTCGGTTGATGCACAGCCATCAGGTGAAGACTTGTCGGCTGTGCATGAGCCCAGACCATGTGGTGAAGGACTGCCCGGAGTTCACGTGCCATAAATGCGAGGAGAGAGGCCACTTCGCGAGAAATTGCAATGCTGTGACGTGCCCGGATTGCAATTTGGTTTTAAATAAGTGTGAGTGTTGGATGCAGGGTGAGGAAGAGGAGGAGGAGCAGCAGGTGGGCGGGCAGGTGCATGAAAGAGACAACGAGCAGCGAGATGATGGAGAAACAGTACGAGGTGAAGGACTGGAATTAAATAAGGATATAGAACAACAGAAAGAGTGTACCGAACCGATCATACAAACACAACAGGATGGGGGAATTTGGACACAGATGGATTTGACTGACAGTTTGCAAAATGCTTTGGATAATGTGGAAATTAATGGTAAAAGGAATAAAGTACTTAGTGATGCACAACAGGAGGGAATTTTATGGACACTGATGGATGTGACGGACATTATGCAAAAGGAGATGGACCCTGTGGAACATAATTATGAGAGTAATGAGAATGTTTCTGCTACAAAAGAGTGTGAACAAGGACAAGAAAATGAGGAGACGCAAGGGAAATCATCAAAAAGAAGAAGATCTGTAAAGGTAATACCCAATTTAGATACTGCAAGAAAAAGAGTGCTTAAAGAAGATGGTTTTGAGTGTACAAATAATTATGAGTTGCTAAAGGGTTTGGAGGAGATGGACTGAGATGATGGATCTTATGTATGTTTTTATATGTTTTATGCTGTTAAGAATAGTGACTTTTAATGCTAGAGGGCTGTCAGACATAGGAAAATTTGAAAAAGTGAAAGAAATGTGTAAAGGAGAAGATGTGATTTTATTACAAGAAACTAACTGGAGGGAAGAGTACATGACTGAAATAAGGAATAGGTGGAGCAGAGAGATTTTATATAACAATGATGGGAGGCTGGGAAGAGGAGTTGCCGTTTTAATAAAAGAAAACTGTGGGGTATCATGTAAAACAATATATAATGACATAGATGGGAAATGTATTGCGGTTGAAATGGAGTATGAGGAGAAAAAAGTTATTGTAGTTAATATTCATGCACCAACAGTAGAGAATGAAAAAAAGGAATATTTTATTGTATTAAGAGTATTTTTAAAGAAACATAAAGAAGTTATTATGATGGGTGATTTTAATACTGTTTTCAGTAAATTAGAAATGGGAGAGGGAATGGTTTTTAAAAATGATAAAGGAAGAAAAGAACTGAAATTATTAATGGAAGAAAATAATATAATTGATGTATGGAGAGAAAGAAATGAAAAAAAGAAAGAATATTCAAGGAGGCAATTAGTGGGTAATTTTATGTGTAAGACAAGGATTGATTTTATTTTATGTACAAGGAACATTGAAGGATTTATCTGTAATATTAAATATGAAGAATCAAGCTTAAGTGACCATAAACCAATTTTTATGCAAGTAGATTGGAGTTCAGTGAAAAAAGGGCCGGGGGTATGGGTTTTAAATGCAGAGGTTTTGAAGAATGAGGACTATGTGTTAAGTGTTAAAGAAATTATTGAAAAAGAAAAGGAGAATTGAATGTACAGCGAAGATAAAAGGATATGGTGGGAAAATGTTAAATATTTAGTTAAAAAATTCACAATTAAGTACAGTAAATTAATACAGAGAAGTAAGAGGAAGAAGGAGAGAGAAATAAGAGAAAAATTGGAAAAGGAATTAATTGAGAATGGGAAAGATATACAAAAAATAAAAGAATTGGAGGGAATATTGAAAGAAATGGAAGAGGAAAAATATGAAGGCGCAAGACTAAGAAGTAAAGCTAAATATACTGTGGAGGGTGAAAAATGTACAATTTTTTTTTTTGATTTAGAAAAAATAAGAGGGAAGGCTGGAATGATTAAAGAAATAAGAGGGAAAAATGGTGTAGTGGTGGAAACTAATGAGGAAATATTAAAAGAAATAAAAGCATACTATGAGAACCTGTTTAGTGCTGAGGGGGTGGGGGAAGAAGAGAAACTGGAGTTACTGAAGCAAATAAAAACAACAGTAAGAGAAGTAGACAAAAAAGAGTGTGATGAAGAGATAAGAGAAGAAGAGATTAAAAGAGCAATAAGTGAATTAAACAAAAAGAAAAGTCCAGGTGTAGATGGTTTGGGGAGTGAATTTTATATAGTTTTTAAAGATTTTTTAACTAGCATTTTAAAAGAAGTATATGTAGAGGTGTTTAAGACAGGAGAATTAAATCAAAGAATGGGAATGGGTTTAATGAAATTGATATACAAGAGAAAAGGAGAGAAGACAGATTTAAAGAACTACAGACCGATTACAATGCTGAATACTGATTTAAAGATTTTATCTAAAATTTTAGCCAACAGATTGAAAGAAGTCATGCCGAGTATAATTAAAACTAAGCAAGTGTACGGAGTGAAAGGGAGAGATATAGCAGATACAACTATTAGTATAAAAGATATGATAAGATACATACATGAAAGCAATAAAGATGGGTTTATTATCAGTTTAGATTTCGTGAAAGCTTTTGACAGGGTGGAGCATGGTTTTTTATTTGATGTTTTAAAAAGTTTTGGTTTTGGAGAGAATTTTATGAAATGGATTAGGATTTTATACAAAGGCGCAATAACAAAAGTTAAATGTAATGGGTTTTTAACACAGTGTTTTAAAATTACTAGATCAATAAGACAAGGATGTCCGTTGTCAGCTCTTTTATATTCTTTAGTTGCGGAACCTTTGGGATTGGCTGTAAAACATGAAGAGGGGATAAAAGGGATAGGCATCGAGGGAGGGGAAAGTAAAATTTTTCAGTAGGCGGATGACACAACATTATAGTGTGGGAAATGCTATTCAAATTGTACAAAAGTAATGTAGGGGATCAGGAGCTAAAGTAAATGAGGACAAAACGCTGTATATGAGATTTGGAGGGGCACCGGTTTTAACAGAACATTTTACCTTTAAAGAAACTAAAGAAATGAAGATTTTAGGTGTTTTAATGGGGAGGGATGAAAAGAAAGCAGAAGAAACTATGTGGGAAGAAGTTTTAGGAGGGATTGAAAGAAGATTGAATTTTTGGAGAATGAGAACATTAACTTTGAAAGGGAAGGTTTTAGTTCTTAATGTTTTAATGGTTTCGAAATTGTGGTATATTTTATATGTGTCATCTATGCCGTTGTGGGTAGAAAAAAGGCTGAAAAAATATTTTTTTGATTTTTTATGGAAAGGGAAGCCACCAAGAATAGCACACAACACTTTAATAGGGGCAGTGAAGAAGGGAGGACTGGGGTTAATGGATGTGGAACAAAGAAAGAACAGCTTGAGAGTGAAAATAATAAAAAAGTACTTGGATGAAGAAAACGAAGTGGCATGGAAGAGAACAATGGGGCATTTTTTAAGTAAGTGTAGTAATTTTAATTTGGGGGACAACATTTTATGGATCCAAGTTAAAAAATGGATGACGGAGGGACTGCCAGATTTTTATAAAGAACTGATGGGGGCATGGGGCAAATTTTGAACGAATGTGCATTTTAAGCCACAAGGCAGAGAGAACATTTTAAATCAGCCTTTATTCTTAAACAACGGCATTTTAAGTCAAGGGAAGGAGGTTTTTTTTAAGAAGTGGTGGGATGTGGGAATCACGAAAGTCAGAGATGTTTTATATGAATTCAAAGAGGGGTTTTTACCAGTGCAATACATTGTGGATGTGATGGAGGAGGCAAATGAGGATTATAGTAGACGAGAGATAACGAACAAGTATGACGTAATTAAGAATGCAATACCTCAAGAGTGGATAAAGAGAATTGACAACATGGAAGAAGAGAAACCTGGGAAAGATGTGTATGTGAGGCTAGGGGAAAAACTGTGTGCTTTTAATGAATGTACTGTGAAAATGTTTTATTGTGTTTTTAAGAGATACTGTTTTAAAGAAACCTGTTGTAAACGAATACTGGATACGGATGTTCAATGATGTAAAAGAAGAGAATATATGGGGGAACATGAATGGTATAATTGTACAGACGAAACTGGAGAATATGGAGTATTTTATCAGGAACAAAAGAAGTGTTTACAGATGTGATTTTAAACAAAATTGGGATGGAGGAAAGTGCCACATGTAAAGTATGCCAAGATGCAGATGAAGGGTTTTTACACTTGTTTTTATATTGTGATGAGCTAAAAGTTTTTAATGAGAGATGTAAAAACATGATTTTAATTTTGAGAGGAGTTGAAATTGGGGAATTTGAGTGGGAAAAGTTGTTCATGTTGGGAATTAATGAAAATTGTAAAAACAAGAAGATCATTAATTTACTTGTGATGTTGATGAAAAGTGCGGTATGGGAAAGAAGAGTAGTGGTGAAAAAGGAAAATGTTTTAATTGATGTGTGGGAAATGTTTAGGAGAAAAGTTGAGAAATATGTTGAATGTCTGTTTTATTATTTTAAGTTGGAGGGAACAATGAATCTTTTTAATTATGTTTTCACTCAGGAGGTCTTAAAGGTTTTAAATGACCTGGGGATAGAATTGTCATTTTTAAAACATTAAACAATGTCATGAGTGTTTTTTTTAAGTTAGTATTTGCAAGATGTCTGACAGCCCAAAATTTTAGGAGTGTTTATGTTAAAGAAAGCATATTATGTATATTGGTATGTTAATAATTGATATGAATGTTTGAATTGATTAAATTCTTTAATAAAAAAATAAATAAAAAAAAGGCTATGCCCGATCTCGTCTGATCTCGGAAGCTAAGCAGGTTTGGGCTTGGTTAGTACTTGGATGGGAGACCGCCTGGGAATACCAGGTGCTGTAAGCTTTTTGGAAAATTTTCACTAGTTATGTAATAATCTTGAAAAAAAAAAAAAAAAAAAAAAGAGTCAATGCCCGATCTCTGAATCTTAGAATGTTTGGTTCTGGTTACTACTTGGATGGGAGACTGCCTGAGAATAATACCAGGTGCTGTAAGCTTTTGGGTTTTCTTCCCTACTTCTACAATGAACTGGAGATTAGAGTGGCTGATCTTTAAATAGCACTCTCTTTGCAGCAGCCTTCGCTTACGGCCATACCTGGCTATGCCTGGTTAGTACTTGGATGGGAAACCGCCTGGGAATACCAGGTGCTGAAAGCTTTTTGGAAATTTTTCACAATTTTTTACTTTTTGGAATTTTTCACTAATTATATAATAATCGTGCAAAAAAAAAAAAAAAAAAGAGTCAATGCCTGATCTCGGAATCTTTGATCTTTAATTTTCCACAATTTTTTACTTTTTGGAATTTTTCACTAATTATATAATAATCGTGCAAAAAAAAAAAAAGAGTCAATGCCTGATCTCTGAATCTTAGCATGTTTGGTTCTGGTTACTACTTGGATGGGAGACTGCCTGAGAATAATACCAGGTGCTGTAAGCTTTTGGGTTTTCTTCCCTACTTATATAATGAACTGGAGATTAGAGTGGCTGATCTTTAAATAGCCCTCTCTTTGCAGCAGCTTTCGCTTACGGCCATACCAACCTGAGGGCGCTAGAGAGCTACAGGAAGTGTTGGCTGCAGTTGGGAGAGGAAGGCTCTCCTCCATTTTGATTTTTCTGTTTGTGTTTGTGTTTGTGAGTTGTTTTTGGACTTTAGTTTTTTTTTTGTGTGGTTTTTCAGTTTTAAACCACCTAACAGCAGCATCTTGCTGGCTGGAGGGTGGTTAATTTTTTGTTTGTGTTTTGTACAATGGACGGATTATTGGCAAACGACACTGGAATGGCTGGAGAGAGACGCATGGAAAGCCACACTGGACTGGCTGGAGAGAGACGCATGGCAAACGACACTGGACTGGCTGGAGAGACACGCATGGCAAACAACACTGGACTGGAGTATCGACAACGAGCAGGACACAGTAAAAATCAAGATGTAAGAGATACATTTGGTAAAAGGAAATACTTGAAGGAGGCAACAGTGATTGTGAATGTGGAAAATGTAAATGAGGTGAGGGCTATGGATATAATTAAAGCGGTGACGGACAAATGTGGATATGGGGAAATCTTGGCACTAAGGCCAAGACAAGGAAAAGAATACGAGCTGACAATGGAAAAAGAAGAAACTTGTGATAAACTGACTGAGGCATTGTTAATAAATGGAGTGAACTGAAATAAAAAAACTTCAAAACAGAGACTATGTTGTCTCTTTCATGCATCTGCCCGTCTACCTTGCTGATGAAGAGATTTTAAATAAACTGGAGGTTTGGGGGGTTTCCCCAATTTCAAAAATAAAGCGGCGTGTTTATCCGGGCACCAGCATTGAGGATGGGACAAGATATGTAAAGGCGCGGTTCCCGAAGGAGGTGGCCTCCCTCCCTTACAGCACAAAAATAGAAACGGCAGAGGGTCCACAATACTTTCGGTTGATGCACAGCCATCAGGTGAAGACTTGTCGGCTGTGCATGAGCCCAGACCATGTGGTGAAGGACTGCCCGGAGTTCACGTGCCATAAATGCGAGGAGAGAGGCCACTTCACGAGAAATTGCAATGCTGTGACGTGCCCGGATTGCAATTTGGTTTTAAATAAGTGTGAGTGTTGGATGCAGGGTGAGGAAGAGGAGGAGGAGCAGCAGGTGGGCGGGCAGGTGCATGAAAGAGACAACGAGCAGCGAGATGATGGAGAAACAGTACGAGGTGAAGGACTGGAATTAAATAAGGATATAGAACAACAGAAAGAGTGTACCGAACCGATCATACAAACACAACAGGATGGGGGAATTTGGTCACAGATGGATTTGACTGACAGCTTGCAAAATGCTTTGGATAATGTGGAACATGATGATAAAAGGAATAAAGTACTTAGTGATGCACAACAGGAGGGAATTTTATGGACACCGATTGATGTGACGGACATTATGCAAAAGGAGATGGACCCTGTGGAACATAATTATGAGAGTAATGAGAATGTTTCTGCTACAAAAGAGTGTGAACAAGGACAAGAAAATGAGGAGACACAGGGGAAATCATCGAAAAGAAGAAGATCTGTAAAGGTAATACCCAATTTAGATACTGCAAGAAAAAGAGTGCTTAAAGAAGATGGTTTTGAGTGTGCAAATAAGTATGAGCTGCTAAAGGGTTTGGAGGAGATGGACTGAGTTTATGGGTTTTATGCATGTTTTTATACGTTTTATGCTTTTAAGAATTGTTACTTTTAATGCTAGAGGGCTTTCGAACGTAGGAAAATTTGAAAAAGTGAAAGAAATGTGTAAAGGAGAGGATGTGATTTTATTACAAGAAACTAACTGGAGGGAAGAGTACATGACTGAAATAAGGAAAAGGTGGAGCAGAGAGATTTTATATAACAATGGTGATGGGAGGCTGGGAAGAGGAGTTGCGATTTTAATAAAAGAAAACTGTGGGGTATCATGTAAAACAATGTATAATGACATAGATGGGAAATGTATTGCGGTTGAAATGGAGTATGAGGAGAAAAAAGTTATTGTAGTTAATATTCATGCACCGACTGTAGAGAATGAAAAGAAGGAATATTTTAATGTATTAAGAGATTTTTTAAAAAAGCATAAAGAGGTTATTATGATGGGTGATTTTAATACCGTTTTCAGTAAATTAGAAATGGGTGAGGGAATGGTTTTTTAAAAATGATAAAGGAAGAAAAGAACTGAAATTATTAATGGAAGAAAATAATATAATTGATGTATGGAGAGAAAGAAATGAAAAAAAGAAAGAATATTCAAGGAGGCAATTAGTAGGGAATTTTATGTGTAAAACAAGGATTGATTTTATTTTATCGATTTTATCGGTAATATTAAATATGAAGAATCAAGCTTAAGTGACCATAAACCAATTTGTTTGCAAGTAGACTGGAGTTCAGTGAAAAGAGGGCCGGGTGTATGGGTGTTAAATGTAGAGGTTTTGAAGAATGAAGAGTATGTGTTAAGTATTAAAGAAATTATTGAAAAAGAAAAGGAGAATGAAATGTACAGCGAAGATAAAAGGATATGGTGGGAAAATGTTAAATATTTAGTAAAAAAATTCACAATAAAGTATTGCAAATTAATACAGATATGTAAGAGGAAGAAGGAGAGAGAAATAAGAGAAAAATTGGAAAAGGAATTAAATGAGAAAGGGAAAGATATACAAAAAATAAAAGAATTGGAGGGAATATTGAAAGAAATGGAAGAGGAAAAATATGAAGGTGCAAGACTAAGAAGTAAAGCTAAATATACTGTGGAGGGAGAAAAATGTACACAATTTTTCTTTGATCTAGAAAAAATAAGAGGGAAAGCTGGAATGATTAAAGAAATAAGAGGAAAAAATGGTGTAGTGGTGGAAACAAATGAGGAAATATTAAAAGAAGTAAAAGCATATTATGAGAACCTGTTTAGTACTGAGGGGTTGAGGGAAGAAGAGAAATTGGAGTTACTTAAGCAAATAAAAACAACAGTAGGAGAAGTAGACAAAAAAGAGTGTGATGAAGAGATAAGAGAAGAAGAGATAAAAAGAGCAATAAGTGAATTAAACAAAAATAAAAGTCCAGGTATAGATGGTTTGGGGAGAGAATTTTATATTGTTTTTAAAGTTTTTTAACCATTATTTTAAAAGAAGTATATGAAGAGATCTTTAAAAAAGAAGAAATGAATCAGAGAATGGGGATGGGCTTAATACAGTTGATATATAAAAGAAAAGGAGATAAAGTAGACTTAAAAAATTATAGACCAATTACAAAGCTGAATACAGATCTGAAAATTTTAACAAAAGTTTTAGCCAACAGATTGAAAGAGGTAATGCCAACCATAATTGAAACAAATCAAGTGTATGGAGTTAAAGGGAAAGATATAGCGGACACAACTCTAAGTATAATAGATAGAATAAGATATATGAAAGAAAAAAACAAAAAAGGATATGTTATTAGTTTGGATTTCGAAAAGGCTTTTGATAGAGTGGAGCATGAATATTTATTTGGAATTTTAAGAAGGTACAGGTTTGGGGAAAATTTTGTCAAGTGGATTACAATTTTATATAAGGGAGCAATAACAAGAATACAGTGTAATGGTTTTTTAACTGAATGTTTTATAATTACTAGGTCTATAAGACAAGGATGTCCATTATCAGCGCTTTTATATTCTTTAGTTGCAGAACCATTGGGATTAGCTATTAAAATAGACGAAGACATAAGAGGGATAAACATTGAAGGAAGTGGGGGAAATGAAAAAATATTTCAATATGCAGATGATACGACAATAATAGTTAAAGATATAGAGAGTGTTAATAAAGTAATGGAAGTAGTACAGATGTTTTGTAGGGGATCAGGAGGTAAGATAAATGAAGAAAAAACTATATATATGAGATTTGGAGGAGTGACTGTTTTAACGGATTATTTTCATTTTAAAGAAACAAAAGAAATAAGGATTTTAGGTGTCCAAATGGGAAAAGACGAAAAGAATGTTAAAGACAAAATGTGGGAAGAAATAGTAGGAGGAATTGAAAGAAGGTTAAATTTTTGGAAATTGAGGACATTAAGTTTAAAAGGGAAGGTTTTAATTTTAAATGTGTTAATGGTGTCAAAGTTGTGGTATGTTTTATATGTGACTGCTATGCCAGTGTGGGTGGAAAAAAGCTTCAAGAAATGTTTTTTAGATTTTTTATGGAATAGTAAACCTTCAAGAATTGCATATAGTACATTAATAGGAGAAGCAGGGAAGGGAGGGATGGGATTAATTGATGTGGAACAGAGAAAAAATAGCTTAAGAATTAAAATAGTAAAAAAATATCTAGATGAGGGTCACAAAACAGCATGGAAAAAGACAATGGAGTATTTTTTAAACAAATGTGGGGATTTTAACATGGGGGATGGGATTTTATGGATGAAAACGAAGAATTGGATGACAGAGTGCTTACCAGAGTTTTATAGGGAAATGTTTAGTGCCTGGGGAAAATTTTTAGACAAAGTTGAGTATGATCCACATGGGAGAGAAAACATTTTAAATCAACCTCTGTTTTTAAACAAAAACATTTTAAAACAAGACAAAGAAATGTTTTTAAAGAAATGGATGGATGTGGGGATAACAAGAGTGAGAGATGTTTTGTATGAATTTAAAGAAGGGTTTTTACCAACACAAAAGAAGAACATAATGAAAATTTCATACTGTTTTTTAAGAATGAAGTAAAGAAGGCAATACCTAAAGAATGGATTGAGGAGATTCAGAATGAGGAAAAATCTGAAAACAGAATGGATGCGTTTTTGAAAAGAGGGGACAAATTTATGGTTTTTAATTTATGTACTGTTAAAATGTTTTATTTTTTTGTAAATTCTGTTTTTAAAAAGCCTATTGCCAACCAATTCTGGTTAAGACACTTCAATGGAGTTGATGAAGGACTCATTTGGAAGAATATGAGATGGAAGTTTTTAGACACAGATCTCGAATGTTTGGATTATTTCATAAGACAAAATGTGATGTTCACTGAAATGGGGTTGCGTAAGATTGGAATGGAACAAGATGCAATACGTAAAGTATGTAAAACAGAAGATGAAGGAATTTTACACCTGTTTTTATTTTGTGAAGGATTGGGTCAATTTTTTGGAGTTTTAAAAAAGTTAGTTTGTGATTTAAGAAAAACGACTAAAGAAATTAGCTGGAATATAACTTATGTTGGGGTTAAACGATAAATGTCAAAATAAAGAAGTTATTAATTTACTCTTAATTCTAGCAAAAAAAGGTCATATGGAAGAGGAGAAATATTGCAAAAAACAAAAATTATGTCTTGGACTTGTGGCTGTATTTTAAATTAGAAATTGAGAATTACATACAAACCCTGTATGATTTTTTTAAGTGGAAGAATGACATGGAAATGTTTAATACTATTTTTACGAAAGATGTACGACACATTTTAAGAAAGTATAATGTTGTTTCTCCAGAAATTGATATTTCTGTATGTTGATTCAAAAATTGTTGTATGGAAGATATATGTATTGTTGATCCCATAAGTTAAATAAAAAAAAAAAAAAAAAAGAAAAAAAAAAAAGCTATGTCTTATCTCGGAAGCTAAGCAGGTTTGGGCCTGGTTAGTACTTGGATGGGAGACCGCCTGGGAATACCAGGTGCTGTAAGCTTTTTGGAAATTTTTAAATTATATAATAATCTTGCAAAAAAAAAAAAAAAAAAAAAAAAGCTATGCCAAATCTCGTCTGATCTCGGAAGCTAAGCAGGTTTGGGCCTGGTTAGTACTTGGATGGGAGACCACCTGGGAATACGTGGGAAGTCGTGGCCTAATGGTTAGAGAGTCGGACTCCCAATCGAAAGGTTGTGAGTTCGAGTCCCGGGCCGGCAGGAATTGTGGGTGGGGGGAGTGCATGTACAGTTCTCTCTCCACCTTCAATACCACGACTTAGGTGCCCTTGAGCAAGGCATCGAACCCCCAACTGCTCCCCGGGCGCCGCAGCATAAATGGCTGCCCACTGCTCCGGGTGTGTGCTCACAGTGTGTGTGTGTGTTCACTGCTCTGTGTGTGTGCATTTCGGATGGGTTAAACGCAGAGCACAAATTCTGAGTATGGGTCACCATACTTGGCTGAATGTCACGTCACTTTTCACTTTCATACCAGGTGCTTTAAGCTTTTGGGTTTTCTTCCAAACTTATATAACGAACTGGAAATTAGAGTGGCTGATCTTTAAATAGCCCTCTCTCTGCAACAGCCTTCGCTTACGGCCATACCTGGCTATGCCTGGTTAGTACTTGGATGGGAAACCGCCTGGGAATGCCAGGTGCTGTAAGCTTTTGGGTTTTCTTCCCTACTTATATAATGTACTGGAGATTACGGTGGCTGATCTTTAAATAGCCCTCTCTTTGCAGCAGCTTTCGCTTACGGCCATACCAACCTGAGGGCGCTAGTGAGTCAGACAGGAAGTACTGGGCTGTAGTTGGAGAGGAAGGCTCTCCCTTATTTGTTTATATTTTTTGTTTTGCTAAAGTTTTGGATTTGATAGTATCATTTTGTTTGTTTGTTTTGCTTTAACCACCTTCTAGCAGCTTAATGCTGTCTGGAGGGTGTTTTATTTTTGATTTAATTTATCTCTTGGATTAAAGGACGGATCTTATGGAAAACGACATGGAAATGGCTGGTGAAATACAAACGGATATTGACAAAGGACTGGACAAACGACGAAGTGTGGGCAAAGGAATCAATGGAGAATATAACAGAAGAAATGAAAGAGGAAGGAAATATTCAAAAGAAGCAACAGTGATAATCGATTTAGAGGGAGTACAAGATAGAAAAGCTGAGGATATCATCAAGATGGTGACAGAGAAAATTGGAGGAGGAAATATCTTGGCGGTAAGGCCCAGGCTGGGCAGAGAATATGAAATTACTTTAAGAAATGAGGACATGTGTGACATTCTACTGGACGGAATAACTATTAAAGGAAAGGATTGTGGAATTAGAAAACTACAGACAAGGGAATATGTTGTATTATTTATGCATCTACCGGCTTATCTTGAAGACAAAGACATTTTTAATAAATTGGAAAATTGGGGCGTACATCCAACATCACAAATTAAAATAAGGCTATACCCAGGCACTGAAGTGGAAGATGGAACGAGATTTGTGCGTGTTAAGTTTCCAGATGAGGTGGTTTCATTACCATATAGCACAAAGTTTGAGACGGCGGAGGGAACACCGTTTTTCCGGATAATACATGACAGACAGGTGAAGACTTGTCGTTTGTGTTTGAATCCGGGACATATTTTAAGAGACTGTCCAGACTTCAAATGTCACCTTTGTGAGGAGCAAGGCCATTTTGCACGGGACTGTGATGCAGTGAGATGCCCAGATTGCCACAAAGTTCATTATTAATCATTAGAGGGCAGAGAAATGGAGCATAAAAAAGAACAAGAGAAGTGTGAACAAGAGGAAGATGAAAAAGAGACTGAGAAACAAAACACTGAAGGATATAAGAGAGACAGAGAATTCATTCGTGTGCAAAGAAGTCTACTGAAGGTAAAACCAAATATTGACTGTGCTAGAAAGAGAAAAGAAAAAATTAAAGAAGAGGGAAATATGAGGTTTTAAGAAGTATAGTGGAGGAAGAGGAAGAAAAATGAAATGAATATTTTTAAATATTTATTATCTTTAATGGTCTTAAGAATTGTATCTTGGAATGCAAGAGGTTTGTTGAATGTAGTGAAATTTGAAAAAATGAAAGAAATGTGTAAAGAGGAAAATATAATTGTATTACAACAAACAAATCGGAAAGATGCATTAATTGAAGATTTTAAAAAAAGATGGAATGGGGAAATTATATATAATAATGGGGATGGAAGAAAAGGAAGGGGAGTAGCAATTTTAATTGATAAGTATATGAAGGATAAATGGAATGTGGTATTTGATGATAGAAATGGAAAATGTTTAGCAGTAGAAATAAGTAGTGAGGATGAAACTTTTGTTTTATGCAACTTACATGCACCAACAGAAGAAATGGAAAAGAGGAGTTTCTTTAATGATTTAAGGAGTTTTACAGTAAAGTATAAGAAAAAGTCATTTTAGTTGATTTCAATACAGTTTTTAGCAAAATGGATATGGCAGAAGGAATGGTTTATAGAACAGATACTGCAAGAAAAGAGCTGAATGTTTTAATGGAAGAAAATGATTTAATTGATATATGGAGGGATAGGAATGAAAAAAGAAGAGAATATTCAAGAAGACAATTAGTAGAGAATTTTTTGTGCCAAACAAGGATTGATTATGTGTTAAACACAAGATTTTTAGAGCAATATATTGAAAAGGTGTACTATAAGGAAACAACATTAAGTGATCATAGTTTTGTGTTCATTTTGATGGATTTTAATAAAATGGAGAGGGGGCCAGGAGTTTGGATTTTAAATGCAGAGATTTTAAAAAACGAATCTTATAGAATGGAAATAGAAAAAATTATAGACAAAGAAAAGGAAAATAGTTTGTTTTTAGAAAACAAAAGGATATGGTGGGATAATGTAAAATACAAAATAAAGAAATCTACAATAAAATATTGTAAATTTCTACAACGAGTTAAGAAACAAAAAGAAAGGAAAATCAGAAAAGAATTAAATGAAGAATTAAGTAAAGAGGACGTTAATGTGCAGAAGGTTGTTTTGTTAGAAGAGGATTTAAGTAAAATAGAGGAGGAAAAGTATAGAGCAGCAATGATAAGTAGTAAGGCAAAATATACTGTGGAGGGAGAAAAATGTACAAAATTCTTTTTTAATCTAGAAAGAAATGGGAAAAAGGCAGAAACGATAAAAGAAATAAAATGCAAAAATGGAAGGAAAGTTAAAGAAACAAAAATAAATATTAAAGGAGGTAAAAGATTTTTATGAAGAATTGTTTAAGACCCAAGGAATAGATGATGGGGAAAAAGACTGTATATTGGAGACGATAACAGTTGAAGTTAATAATCAAGATAAAGAAGAGTGTTATGAGGAGATAAAAATAGAAGAGATAGAAGAAGCAATTCATCAATTAAAGGTGAATAAAAGTCCAGGTATAGATGGAATAACAAATGAGTTTTATAAAGCTTTTAAGAATAAATTATTGAAAATCCTAAAAAAAGTGTATGATGAGATTTTAAAAAAGGGAGAGATTAATCAAGCAATGAAAATGGGTCTAGTGAAAATAATATTCAAGAGAAAAGGGGAAAGGGAGGATTAAAAAAATTATAGACCAATCACTATGCTAAATGTAGATTTTAAAATTTTAGCAAAGATTTTACCAAACAGACTGAAAAGAGTGTTACCTAAGATAATTTTATCAAATCAAGCATATGGTGTTCAGGGGAGAGACATATCAGATACAGTTAGCAACATAAAGGATGTGATAAGTTATATGAATGAAGAAAAGAAGAGTGGATATGTGATAAGCATTGATTTAGAAAAAGCGTTTGATAGGGTGGAGCATGAGTTTTTATTTGCGAGTTTAAAACGTTTTGGTTTTGGGGGGAATTTTAGAAAATGGATTAAGATCTTGTATAAAGATGCAAGAGGATGAAGGATTTTTACAATTGTTTTTATATTGTGATGAATTGAAAGATTTTTTTAAGATTTTAAAAGGTTTGATAAATCAACTAAGAGAAAAAGAAGATATTCCAAACTGGGATGAGTTGATAATAATGGGACTGAATGAAAATTGTACAAATAAGGAGGTGGTCAATCTATGTATATCTATGGGGAAGTATGTGATATGGAAAAGAAGAAACATAGTGAGAAATAAAGACTGTAAAATAGACATATGGGGATATTTTAAAAAGAGAATGGAAAAATATTTGCAAATGTTATACGTGTATTGTAAGATGGAAAGGAAAATAGATGTTTTTTATAAAATGTTCTCAGGTAATGTATAAAATGTGTTAAGGAATTGTAAAATTGAGTTTCCTGGAATGTTGTAAATGAATTGGAATTTTTTGTAAAATAATTTTAATTAAAAAAAAAAGAAAAAAAAAAGCTATGCCCGATCTCGTCTGATCTCTGAATCTTAGCATGTTTGGTTCTGGTTACTACTTGGATGGGAGACTGCCTGGGAATAATACCAGGTGCTGTAAGCTTTTGGGTTTTCTTCCCTACTTATATATTGAACTGGAGATTAGAGTGGCTGATCTTTAAATAGCCCTCTCTTTGCAGCAGCTTACGGCCATACCAACCTGGGGGCAATAGAGAGCTCACAGGAAGTGACGTGGCAGTAGAGGGTGAGAAAGGCTCATCTAAGCTTGTTTGTATTTAATCTTTTTGTGTTTGTTTTAGGAGTTTTTGTTTTGTTTTTTATTTTTTGTTTAAGTTTATCCTCCCAACAGCGTATGCTGTTTGGGGGGAAAGTCAAGTAGTTTGTTTATGTTAAAAATGGATGGATCTTTGGTGACGGACAAAGCAATGGAAGGCAAAAAGAACCTGGACTGGCAAATCGACGACGAGATGGAAACGGAATGGATAAAGATGAAAGAAGAGATGCTGCAAAAAGAGTTTATATGAAGGAAGCAACAGTGATTGTGGAATTATTGCATGTGCAGGATGCGAAGGCAGAAGACATTATTAAAGCGATCGCAGGGAGAATCGGTGTGGCAAAAATTCTGGCAGTGAGACCAAGGCTATCAAAGGAATATGAAATTACCTTAGAGAATGAGGAGGATGCAGATGAATTAACCAATGGACTGACGATTAAGGGGATAAACTGTGAGGTGAAAAGGCTGCAAAACAAAAGCTGCTATGTTGTCTCATTCATGCACCTGCCTGCCTATGTGAATGATGAGGACATCCTAAAAAAGCTAGAGGGATGGGGGGTTACCCCAGTCTCTAACATCAGGAGGAGGACATACCCAGGCACCCGCATCGAGGATGGGACCAGTTATATTAAAGTGTGGTTCCCCAAAGAGGTGGCGTCCCTGCCCTACAGCACCAAGATGGAGACAGCAGAAACAGCAGAACAGTTTTTTCGGGTGGTTTACAGTAACCAGGTGAAGACCTGTAGACTGTGCATGAGCCCAGACCACATGGTAAAGGACTGCCCAGAATTTACATGTTACAAGTGCTTGGAAAGGGGCCACTTCGCAAAGGACTGCAGAGCGGTGAGTTGCCCGGACTGCAGGAGAGTTTTGGATAAGTGTGAGTGCTGGATGGAAAACAACCAAAATCAAGAGAAGCAGGAGGGAAGGCAGGTGTATGAGAAAGATGAAGACAAGGAGATGGAGGAAGAAGAGGAAGGAACGCAGGACAGTGGAAATAAAGAGAACAGTAATGGACAAGGAGAGGACGACAACGAACCAAGGATGCAGACTCAAATGGAAGGAGGAAAATTGGCACCAGTGCAAAAAACTGAAAGGGTACTGGACAGTGCATTGGACAAAATGGAAAAAAACAATCAAGAAGACAAAGGGAATATTGAAGACAAAGAGAGTGAGGAAAGTAATGAGGATGTAGACACTGAAGTAAAAGGCCTCAAAAGAAGAAGATTGCCCAAGGTAAGACCGGACCTTGAAAAAAGTGATACAAGAGAACCCTCTAGTAAATATAAATAGATATGAAGTGTTGAAAGTCTCTGAGAGCGCGGACTGAGAAAATGGGTTTTATGCATGTTTTACTATATTTTATGGTTTTAAGTGTTGTTGTTTTTAATGCGAGGGGACTGTTGAATGAAATGAAATTTGAAAAACTAAAAGAACGGTGTAAAAACGAGGATATTTTATTGCAAGAAACAAACTGGAGAAGGGATGTAATGGATGTTTTTAAGAAGAGATGGGATGGAGAAATATTTTTTAATAATGGAGAAGGACAAATGGGAAGAGGGGTTGCTATTTTAATAAGGAAAAACAAGGAAATAGAAGGGGAACTCATCTATGATGATAAAAAAGGGAAATGTATAGGGGTGAAAATTAAATATGGAAATGAAGAATTTAATTTAATCAACCTACATGCACCAAATGAAGAAAAAGAAAAGACTATGTTTTTTACTGTTTTAAGAGACTTGATAGAAGTATGGGGAAAAATAATAATGGCAGGTGATTTTAACCCTCTCGAGTAGATTAACGCGGATACGTGTTTTGAGTCATTTTCTCCTGATAACCCCGAAAAGAACTTAAATTACACTTTCAGTTTTAATCGTACACATAAGAGCAATACATCAATCGAATCTGTAAAGGGTCTACTTTTTTTGGATGCAGACATAACAACAAAACTTTGTGCACTTATAAAATAAATATAACAAACAAGGTGCGCTGTCTGCAGCCTTCGTCTGCGCTGATCTTCTTTTACAAACACGCCATTTAAATGAACTGTAACTCCGTGAATACTTAACGAAAATACATGAGAGAGATATCTATAGAAAGCTTGACATGTCTACTTTTAAACTAAACCAGTGCCGCCGAAAACAGATATTCTGTGATAAAGTAATCCATATGAAAACAACGCGATGTCTGTTTTTCCAAGTCTCCCTTCATTATATTTAATGTGACCCCGCCCCGCACTGAACGCCTATTCAGATTCAAACTGAAGCGCGCGGCTTGAATACGCCCATAACAGAAGAAAAAGCAGCCAGACTGTTCTTCAGGTTTTTATTTTACTGTTTGCTTCGCGATGAGGAATAAGACATAAATCACCCCAAAAAGATGTGATGTGGTTGAGGATTTGAGAAATGGATTTCCTCAGAAAAAAAAGAATGAAGCACTTTATTCAGCAGAGATCATAAACATGAGTAAGACTCTTTTTATTTATTTATATACTTGTACTAGTTTTCACATAACGTGTAAACATTTTACTAGTTAGACTTTTTCCAAAGACTTTTTCCAAACTATAATTTCTGACTAAATGTATAATCAAGTGAAACATTATGAAGTTTCAATAACAATATACAATACTATACCATTCAAAAGCTTGATGTAAATAATATAAATGTAACAAATAGATAACTGTAACAAATGTAAAAACAATGCTTTTCTTTCAATTTATTCCCCCTAAAAACCCAGAAAAATATTCTCAGCTCTTTTCAACATTAATAATAATGATAATAATAATAACAATAAATGTTTTTTTTGTAGAAAATAAGATTGTTAAAAGGATTTCTGAAGGATTGTGTGACTGGAGTAAGGATGCCAAACAATTTGTTTGAAAGTCAGCTTTGATTGTTTCTAATAAACTGTTTAACTGCTCCCCCAAGTGGATATTAAATTATGTTGTGGGATAATTAAATATATTCTTAATAAACTACAAACATAAAATTATATACTTTTTTGTTCTCACATTCTTTCTTGTAACTCCTTCCTCTCAGTGGCACAGCTAAATGAGAGGCTCATTATGCAGCTCCTTATCCTTTGTCTTCGCAGGTGTAAATCACAATGATATTCATGGTAGTTGACGCCTACTCGCATATGACTTTTACCAACAAAAAGTGTCTTAGAAAATTTAAATCAATTCTAGGCTACAAGCTCCAGTTCTCAAAAATCCCGGGAACCATGGTTCTTTATGTGTTTTTTTGCCTTATTCAAGTGTTTTAACATTTTTAGTTTTTCACTAACCACGCATAATATTTTTTTTTTCTCAAAAACACAATCATGTACATACATGCATTTCACATATTATTACAGCCCAGTTTGTGCTGATTACAGTGAGATTAGTCTTTACCCATTTAGATATTTATAAGAAACTGAAAAAAAACACAAATGTCAGGGCATGACAAAACTTCTCCAGGCCCCAAAATACCCTTAGACTTCAGAGGGTTAATACGGTTTTTAGTAAGAGAGATATGGCTGACGGAATGGTTTTTAAGTCAGATACAGGGAGAAAAGAATTAAGGGGTTTGATGGAGGGAAAAAATATGACAGATGTATGGAGAGAGAGGCACGAAAAGAAAAGAGATTTTTCTAGAAAACAGCTAGTCGGTAATTTTTTATGTCAAACAAGAATAGATCACTTTTTATGTACCAGAAACCTAACCTATTTTATAGAGGATGTAACTTATAAGGAAACTTTGAGTGATCATAAAATGGTTTTAATGAGAATGAATTTTAAAGATGAAATTAAGGGACCTGGAGTTTGGATTTTAAACAGAACTTTAAAAAAATTAAAGTTACAAACAAGGGATTGAAAAGATAATAGAAGAAAAAGAAAATGGAATGTATTGGGAAGACAAGAGATTGTGGTGGTAGAATGTAAAATATGAAATAAAAAAATATTCAATTAAGTATAGCAGGTTGATCCAGAAAGTGACAAGGGCTAAAGAAAAAGAGATAAGAGATAAATTAAAGGAAGAATTAAATAAGGAGGAGGTAAATGTGCAAAATGTTATAGTAATGGAGGAGGAATTGAAGAAATTTGAGGAAAGTAAATGTAATGGAGCAATGTTAAGAAGTAGAGCAAAATATACAGTAGAAGGAGAAAAATGCACAAGGTTCTTCTTTAACCTAGAAAGGGGGAAAGCAAAATCGGAAATGATAAAAGAATTGAAAAATAAAAACGGTGAGGTAATTAAGGAAACAAAGGGAATTTTGGAAGTATTAAGAAGCTATTATGAAGAATTATTTAAAACTAAAGATACAGATGGAAAAATTAGAAATGTATTATTACAACAAATAACAAAAAGAGTGGAGGTGGCAGACAAAATGGAATGCGATAAAGAAATAAAGCTAGAAGAAATAACACAAGCAATAAATAATTTGAAAAGCAAGAAAAGTCCGGGTATGGGATAGGTAATGAGTTTTATAAAGTTTTTAAGGATAAAATAAGTTTGATTCTACAAGAAGTATTTGAGGAGGTTTTTAAAAAAGAGGCTTTCATTCAAAAAATGAGTATGGGTTTGATGAAAATAATATATAAAAGGGTGATAAGACGCTTTTAAAGAATTTTAGACCAATAACCATGTTAAATACTGACTTAAAGATTTTAGCAAAGGTTTTAGCGAACAGATTGAAAAATGTTTTACCGAGTATAATAGAGACAAATCAGGCATATGGAGTAATTGGAAGAGACATAGCTGATATAACAAACAGTATAAGAGATGGGGTAAGTTATGTCAGTGGAGAAGGCAAAAATGGTTATTTTTTTGTTTGGACTTTGAAAAAGCTTTCGATAGAGTGGAGCATGGATTTTTATTTTCGATTTTAGAGCAGTTTGGTTTTGGGGAGAATTTTATAAAGTGGTTAAAAATTTTATACAAAGATGCATTAACAAAAGTGTAATGGTTTTTTAACAGAGCCTTTTATTTTAACTAGATCTAAAGACAAAGATGCCCGTTATCAGCGCAATTATATTCTTTAGTGGCAGAGCCTTTAGGACTGATAGTTAAAAACTGTAAAGAAATAAAAGGAATTGAAATAAATAGAGGAAAGGAGCTAAATAAGATTTACCAGTATGCTGACGACATTACAATAATAGTGGAAAATCTGCAGAGTGTTAAAAATGTAATGGATAAAATCAATTGGTATTGTCAAGGGTCAGGAGCAAAGATAAATGAAGAGAAAACTGAATACATGAGATTTGGGAGGGTACCGGTTTTAACGGGGTGTTGGAGTTTCACAGAAGTGCAGGAATTTAAGTGCGAATCAACCCTGAAGGAGGTATCTACTGAATTAATATTGGCAGTGATGAATGTGCATTCGTTATCAAATAAGACATTTATTTTAAATATCTTTTTTACTGAACGTAACTTAGACTTTTTATTATCGTCTGAGACGTGGCTAATTCCTGACGATTTAAGCCCATTCACGGATCTGTTACCTCTGGACTGTGGCTTTCTTAATACTCCACACATCACAAGTCGTGGTGGAGGTCTGGCATCTATTTTTAAGAATAGTTTTTCGTGTCAGCTAATTATCTGCCGGCACTTTTTTAAGCTTTGAACTGCAGTTGTTTCTGACTAATCAAGTTGCATGAGCTTTAATATATCGACCACCTGTATACAACAAGGATTTTATTTGTGAGTTTACTGATTTTTTAAGTGAAATTGTACTGAAATATGATAAATTGCTGCTAGTGGGTGATTTCAACATACATGTGTTGTCCTACCAAGCCACTGGTAAGAGACTTTTTGAATGTAATCGATTCTTTCAATCTTATACAGCACGTGCATAAACCCACTCATGTTCAAGGTCATATTTTAGACTTAGTTTTGACTTATGGTTTATCTATTACTGATGTTGAAATATCAGATCAAGCTTTCTCTGACCATAAGTCAATTATTTTAAAGATGTTGACACCACGTGTTCAAAAACCTAGAGCTCAAAGCCAACTACGATGGGCTTTAAATGCTAGAGCAATAGAGCAATTTAAAGATAATTTTTTTAAGTTAACCCTTTTTATTTTATGGATAGTTTTTCTCTTAATGTGGACTCCTCACTTGAGGTGCTATATTCTGTTTGTTTATCCCTCTTGGACTCAGTAGCCCCACTTCATGTCAAAAAGTGCAAATTTAGATCCGAGCCCTGGCTGAATGATGCGACTCGTGCATTGAGGATAACATGTAGAAAATTTGAATGAAAATGGAAAAAAGATAAGTTACATGTATCTTTTCAAATGTTAGGGGAGTCTCAAGATAACTATCAAAATACCGTACAGATGGCTAAGAGGAATTATTTTGCTGAAGTAATTACAAAAAATAGTAGTAAGCCGCAAGTTTTATTTAATATAGTAAATTCAGTTTTTAATCCAAAATTAGATGTGCTATTCCATCTGCCACCCATTACTTGTGAGACTTTTTTGGAATATTTTGTCCGAAAAATCTCGGACATTAAAACTAAAATCAAACCTGGTTTGTTTGATCCTTCTGTTGTTCGGCCACCATTTGTTACATTTGACCATTTTGAAATGATCTCCTTGCAGTCACTAGCTGAGGTAGCAGTCAAAACTAACTGACTGTTCATTAGACATTATTCCAGCTATATTGATAAAGGAAGCATTTGATGTTCTTGGCCACAGTATTTTAGTCATTATAAACAATAGTCTTTTAACTGGAATTGTTCCTAAACATTTTAAATACGCTCTTGTCCAGCCCCTTTTGAAAAAAACTAATTTGGACCCTGCTGTTGTATCAAATTACCGGCCAATCTCGAAGTTACCTTTTTTGTCCAAGATTTTGGAGAAGGTAGTTTTGAATCAAATAAATAGCTTTTTGATTCAGAACGATATCTTTGACGTTTTTCAGTCAGGTTTTAAGGCTTTTCACAGTACTGAGTCTGCCTTGATCAGGGTTTTAAATGATTTGCTGACTGCAGTCGACTCAGGATCTTCAGCAGTTCTTGTTTTACTGGACCTTAGCGCTGTGTTTGATACCATTGACCATGACATTTTACTTTCACGTCTAGAAAATGTAGTAGGAATTCAAGGTACAGCGCTTGCTTGGTTCAAGTCTTTTCTTTTAAATAGAACCTTTTCGGTAAATATTGGTCAAGATCATTCACAACCTGCTTCTC
>NW_026775196.1:1319200-1353200 GCF_963082965.1 Carassius carassius
TGCTCAGTGGGGTTCCACAGGGGTCCATTCTTGGCCCAATCTTGTTTTCCTTGTATTTGCTACCCCTTGGGTCAATTTTTAGCAAGCATGGAATCCCCTTTCACTTTTATGCAGACTATATGCAAATTTATCTCCCTCTGAAAAAGAACAGCAAGAACCAAATAGAGTTGTTGCGTAATTGTATACATAACATTAAATCATTGTTATCTTTAACATTTTTCAAAACTAAATGGAGAAAACTGAAGTCGTGTGGTTTGGAGTTCCAAATAATCTTGATGATCTGGGTGATTTAGCCCCCTTTTGTAAGCCATCAGTCCGGAATTAAGGTGTTCTTTTTGACAGTGATCTCAGGTTTGAGAGACAAATTTATTCTGTCGTTAAGTCTTGTTTCTATCATTTGAGATTAATAGCGAAAGTGAAACCATTTCTGTCCACTCGTGATCTCGAAAAGCTCATTCATGCATTTATATTTACAAGACTAGATTACTGCAATGTGCTTCACGTCAGCATAAATAAGTCACTGATTAAACGCATACAACTAGTTCTAAACGCCGCTGCGAGACTTTTGACGGGTACTCGTAAGCGAGACCATATTACCCCAGTATTGAGCTCTTTAAATTGGCTACTGATTGACTACAGAATAAATGTTAAAATTTTAATGTATGTTCATAAATCACTGCATGGTATGGCTCAGAAATATGCACCAAAACGGTCCTTGAGGTCAGCTGACCAGCTGGTTTTTAACGACTCCAAGAACAAAGCGGAGAAGTGGAGATCAAGCTTTTGTAGCGATAGCTCCTAAACTCTGGAATGATCTACCCCTTTCTATCAGATTGGAACGTACATTTACAGTTTTTAAACATAAGCTTAAAGAATACCTCCTAGCTCTAGCATTCAATGGGGTATAGTAGTTGCTTTTGTAGGTTATCAAACTGAGGGGTTTATTTCATTATTTATATGTGGTGTTAATGATGTATGTTTTTATGATTGCTTACATGTATGTGTTTGTACAGCACTTTGTTCAATGACAAGTTGTGTAAAAGTGCATAATAAACAAAAAATAAGGAAGCAATAAAATTCTAAAGCAAAGTAGAATAGACTTATTTTTATGCAAGTAAGAAGTTAGTTATGTTTTAGGACTAGGTGAAGCAATCCCATTTTTAGACCTGAGGTATGAGTGGTGACGATGCATCCATCGGTGTAATTTCCTCACTGTGATGGTGGTTGAGTGGGATGAGAATGGGGGTTTTAGCTTCATCGGGGTCATCAGGTGGGCACCCTCCTTCTCTGGTGTTTCAATGATAAGCCCACGACACCTCCAGAGGGCTCATCGGCAGCACCTGGCGTCCCAGGTGTGCCCCCCTCTGCTTTCAACCCCTCAATGCCTCAGGTAATATTAGGGGCCCAGTTGGAGTCTCCCCTTTTCACCCAAAGCCATCGACTTGCTTCTTCTGCTGCACCTGAGAGGGCTTTGATGGTTCGGAGTAGGATTGCAAGAAAGAAGTAGTACATTATGTCATGAAGGCTTTATATAAAAATTATAGTGAGAGTGATCATGATTTTTTATGGATAACGATGAATTTTAATGAGACTAATAAAGGGCCAGGGGTATGGATATTAGATACAGAACTGCTAAAAATGGAAGTGTACAAAATGGAAATAGAGAGCATAATAATTAATAGTATTCATGATGAAATGTAAGAATTGGAAAAAGGTTTTTGGTGGGACATTTTAAAGAGTAGATTAAAAAAAATTCTCAATAGAATATTCTAAAAAAATACAGAAAGCGAAAAGAATGAAAGAAATGAAGATCAAAAAAGAGTGGGATGAAGAGATGAGGAAAGTAAATGTGCATGATATTGATAAGATAATAGAATTACAGGAAGAATTAAGGAAAATTGAAGAAAAGTGCAAAGGAGCAATAATCAGAAGCAGGGCAAAAGACATTGTAGAAGGAGAAAGGAGTACAAAATATTTCTATGAACTGGAAAAAAACAAGACAGAGAGCGGATATAATAACAAGTATTAAAATACAAGATGGGAAATCTGTAGAAGATAAAGAAGGAATTTTAGGAGAAATTAAAAGATTCTATTAAGATTTATTTACCGAAAATGAGGTGGTTTTAGAAGATGAGGAATTTTTATTAAGAAAAATAAAAGTTAAAGTTAAAGAGGAAGACAAGGAAATGTGTGAGAGTTGGATTACGGAATTAGAAATAGGAACAGCAGTTGATCAGTTGAAAAATGGTAAATGTACAGGAATAGATGGATTACCAGCTGAATTTTATAAGGTTTTTAAGGCTGTTTTATGTCCAATTTTAAATGAAGTATATACAGATATTTTCAGGAAAGGAAATGTAACTAATAGTATGAAGCAAGGTATCGTAAAAAATAATTTACAAAAGAAAAGGGGATAAGGGGGATTTAAATTACCACTAAGCACGTTAAATACAAATAATAGCTAAAATTTTAGCAAATCGACTGAAAATAGTAGTACCAAATATAATTACAACGAATCAAGCATATGCGGTTCTAAAAAGAGATATTACTGACATTATTAACAATATAAGAGATCTAATATGGTACATGAAGGAGGAAAAAGAAACAGGATATATAATAAGTGTGGACTTGGAAAAAGCATTTGATAGAGTTGAACAAATATTTGATAGATGTAATGGAGAGATTTGGGTTTGGGGAGAATTTTTTAAATTGGATAAAATGTTTATATACAGATATAACTAGTTGTGTAAAAGTAAATGGGTTTTTAACTGAAGATTTTAAAATAAGATTGATCAGACAGGGGTGCCCTATGTCAGCATTATTATACACATTAGTATCTGAAGCTTTAGGAATGGCAATAGACCAGGAAAAGAACATAAGGAATATGGATAAAAGAAACTGAATCAGAACAAAGTGTTTCACTATGCAGACGACATTGATTTTAAAAGATATTAAAAGTATAGATTTAGCAATGGACATTTTAGAAAGATATTGTAAAGGAACAGGGGCAAAAGTTAATAAAGAAAAAACAACATACATGAGAGTTGGATTAACGAATGATGTATCGAATAAAATACAATTTAAGGAAGAGAAGAGGAATATGAAAATTTTAGGTATAAGGGTTGGGGAAAATGAAACCGAAATAAGGGATGCAGTATGGGAGGAGGTTTTAAAAGGAATGGAAAAGAGATTGAATTTCTGGAAATTAAGAAATTTGTTCCTAAAAGGGAAAGTTTAAGTTATCAATTCTTTGTTTTTATCAAAAATGTGGTATGTGCTGAGTTCTGTGAGCTTGCCTATGTGGATATATAAAAAAATGAAATCTATTGTTTTAAACTTTTTATGGGAAGGGAAAACAGCAAAAATTGCTTATGACACTTTAATTGGAAAGGTGGAGGAAGGAGGGCTAGGTCTAATACATCCATTCATAAGGATGAAAAGTATAAGAATTTAAATTGTTAATAAATATTGGAAATATGGAAAATATGCTTGGAAGGGAGTAATGAAATATTTTTTAGATAAATGTGGAAAAATGGGAGAAGATGTTCTATGGATTAAACTAAAAGAAAACATGATGAATGGAATTCCAGAGTTTTATAAAGAAGCTGTTAAAGCATGGGGTGAATTTAGAAAGAATGTTGTTCTTATGTCTTTAAGCAAGGAAGAGATTTTAAGACAACCACTGTTTTTAAATACAATTAAAAGGGTACATCAAACCATTTTTTATAAAAAATGGTTTAATGCGGGGATAAAGCAAATAAAAGATCATGTATGAAGTGATACCTGGCTTTGTACCTGTGCAAGTAATAAGGGATGCAATTGTAGAAAATTATGATGATGAAAGTAAAACAGTCTTAGAAAATCAATTAAAAAATTGAAAGCGGTAATACCGAAAGAATGGATAAATATTTTAGAAGAAAAAACACAAACAAATTGTAGTGATAGAATGGTGGTTGCTTATGAAACCTATGATAAACAATATGACTTTAAAGATGGTATATTAAAAATGTTTTATTCTTGTTTATGTAAAGATGTTTTTATAACACCAAAAGCAGAAGAATATCGGCAAAGAATATTTCCAAGCATGGAAAGAAAAAATATATGGCAGAATCTGAGAGCTTGGTGGAAAAGTCCAATTTTAGAAAATTGATTACATTTTAAGACACAATTGTTTACTAAGTGAAATGAGTGTGCAAAATTGGTTTGGAAAGCAATGCAAGATGTAAGGTATGCAACAGGGAAGATGAAGGAGTGCTGCACCTTTTCTTTAAATGTACAGAGTTACAATGTTTTATAAAAAAAAATTAAAACAAATGGCAAGCAATTTGGGAGTGGAACACATATCTTAAATGAAGAATGGGAAACAATGTTTTTATTTGGTTTTAAAGGTAATGTCAAGAATGAGTGTTTTTTTAATTTTCATTTTAAACATTGCAAGGTTTGTTATATGGAGCAGAAGAAACATGGTCAAACAGAAGACAAAAATACCTGTGCAAACTTTTTAGGATAAAGATGTGTTTTATTCTAAATGTTCTGTTTGATTATTATAATATGAAAGATGAAAAAGAAATGTTTGTAAAAAAAATTTGTAAAAGGGAATCCATTCCTTGAAATGACAATTTTCATTTTAATGTATTATTGCCAATTATTTTTAGAAAAAAAAACTGTTACATTTTTAAAGGAAATAAGACTTTCATGTGCAAAATATGTTTGGAAAGTTGAAATAGGACAATTGTTGAATAAAAAATAAAAAGAAGCTATGCCCGATCTCGTCTGATCTAGGAAGTTAAGCAGGTTTGGGCCTGGTTAGTACTTGGATGGGAGACCGCCTGAGAATACCACGTGCTGTAAGCTTTTGGGTTTTCTTCCCAAAGGACATAAAGTAGACTTAAATTATAGACCAATTACAATGCTGAATGCATTTCTGAAAATTTTAACAAAAGTTTTAGCCAACAGATTGAAAGAGGTAATGCCAACCATAATTGAAACAAATCAAGTGTATGGAGTTAAAGGGAAAGATATAGTGGACACAACGCTAAGTATAATAGAATAAGATATATGAAAGAAAAAAACAAAAAAGGATATGTTATTAGTTTGGATTTCGAAAAGGCTTTTGATAGAGTGGAGCATGAATATTTATTTGGAATTTGAAGGTACGGGTTTGGGGAAAATTGTCATTACAATTTTATATAGGGGAGCAATAACAAGAATACAGTGTAACATTTTTTTAACTGAATGTTATAAATTACTAGGTCAATAAGACAAGGATGTCCATTATCAGCTCTTTTATATTCTTTAGTTGCAGAACCATTGGAATTAGCTATAAAAATAGATGAAGACATAAGAGGGATAAACATTGAAGGAAGTGGGGAAAATGAAAAAATATTTCAATATGCGGATGATACAACAATTATAGTTAAAAATATAGAGAGTGTCAATAAAGTAATGGAAGTAGTATAGATGTTTTGTAGGGGATCAGGAGGCAAGATAAATGAAGAAAAAACTATATATATGAGATTTGGAGGAGTTTTTTTTTCATTGTAAAGAAACAATAATAAGGAAATTAGCTTAGGTGTTCTAATGGGAAAAGATGAAAGGAATGTTAAAGAAAAAATGTGGGAAGAAATAGTAGGAGGTATTGAAAGAAGGTTAAATTTTTGGAAATTGAGGACATTAAGTTTAAAAGGGAAGGTTTTAATTTTAAATGTGTTAATGGTGTCAAACTTGTGGTATGTTTTATATGTGACTGCTATGCCAATGTGGGTGGAAAAAAGGTTGAAAAATGTTTTTTTGATTTTTTATGGAATAGTAAACCGTCAAGAATTAAATATAGTACATTAATAGGAGAAGCAGGGAAGGGAGGGATGGGATTAATTGATGTGGAACAGAGGAAAAAATAGCTTAAGAATTAAAATAGTAAAAAATAAATATCTAGACGAGGGTCACAAAACAGCATGGAAAAAGACAATGGAATATTTTTTAAACAAATGCGGGGATTTTAACATGGGGGATGGAATTGTATGGATTAAAACGAAGAATTGGATGACAAAGATTACCAGAGTTTTATAGAGAAATGTTTAGTGCTTGGGGAAAATTTTTAGATAAAGTTGAGTATGATCCACATGGGAGAGAAAACATTTTAAAATCAACCTCTGTTCTTAAAAACATTTTAAAACAAGACAAAGGATTTTTTTAAAGAAATGGATGGAAGTGGGGATAACAAGAGTGAGAGATGTTTTGTATGAATTTAAAGAAGGGTTTTTACCAACAGAATTTATTGTAGATGCAATGGAGGAGGCAAAAGAGGATTACAGTGAACAAGACATAAAAAATAAATATGAAATCATTAAAAGTGCAATACCCAAAGAGTGGATTAAAGAATAGAAAGTATGGAAGGAGAGCCAAAAGAAAAATATATTTATGTGAAATTAGGGGAAGAATTGTATGATTTTAAGGAATGTACTCTGAAAATGATTTATTGTTTTTTTAGAGATGGTGTTTTTAAAGAGCCGATTGCAAATGTATACTGGGTGCAGAAATTCAAAGATTTAAAAAAAGAGTGTATATGGAGAAACATGACGGGGAAGTGTGTGGAAACAAAATTGGGATCTTTGGGGTATTTTATAAGGCATAAAGTGGTTTTTACTGAGGTTATTTTAAATAAAATAGGAATGGAAGAAAACGCTCTGTGTAAAGTGTGCCAGGAAGAGGAAGAGGGGATTTTACATATGTTTTTACATTGTAGAGAACTGGAGGAATTTTTAAGGAAATGTAAATGTTTAATTAAAGATGTGACTGAGGAGTGGGATGAAAATGTAATGGAATGGAACAGAGTGGTGATGTTGAAAAAAAAGTGTCAAAACAAAAGTTTTATTAATCTGTGTGTAATGCTAACGAAAAGTGCAATATGGGAGAGAAGAACGGTGGCTAAAAATGATAAAATATTTTGTTGGATGTTTGGACTGTGTTTAAAAGGAAAACAGAATTATATATTGAAAGACTGTGTACTTTAAAGGTGGAAATATGTTGGATTATTTTTGATGTTTTTACCCCAAAAGTTTGTTTTGTTTTAAATGATTTAAACCTGTAAACTTTAGGGAATACCAGGTGCTGGAAGCTCTAGAATTTTGATATAAAGTAGATGTGTGTAGGATGCACTATATTTAAACTGTTAAGTTTGCTTATTAAAGCGTTTAAACTAAACTCTCAGAAAATTGGACACACGCGATCACGTGGACATTACGCTAATTTCATGCAAGAACCGGAGAACAGGGCGTAGGCCCTGCCCAAGAAAATATCTGATTGGCTGTCGCACTAAGAAGGATGGGTCAAATGGACATGCTAACAACCCAATGACAAGCAGCTATGCATCGCCTAATGCCTAATGCTTTTCGCCTCAGCTTTGCCCTGTTTTGCAGTGACTTGGGCTCTTGCCTATGTTTTGTGCTGACCTTTCCATCGGCCAGCTTCAAACCTAAGATCCTTCGATAAACTTGGTTAAAGAAAAAAACTCAGTTGCATAGCAACCCGCAATCCAGGAAGTTTCGCAAATGAAGCGCCACCCGGCAAAGCCAACCAACCACTCACCATCAATTGCTATCCCTCCGATCGCATCATCGACCGATTGCCAGCCAATCAGCGCCAGAGAATCCCTCTCCAGCAACTTTGTTACAGAAGGGAACGCATCCAAACGCAAGTACACAATATCTCCTAATTCTGGCTGAAACTGGTGCAAATCTTATTAAGAAAACGAACTAAGATTAAAGTGCTAGTAGATTGATTCTCTCAGGTTGCGGTCAAGAAATAGTGTCTAACGCTAGACACTTGGGACTCCATTCACCCTCCGTTAATAACATCACTTTTCTCTGTCACTGTTTGAATGAATGTTTTGTCGTTAGTTTAGTTTGTGTGTATTAGAGTAGTTTAATAAAGCTTGTTTGATTTTACATACCAGTGTCTTGTGCTATGTGCTTACAAGTTACTGCCTTAAACTGTAGATTCTGTTACCTTGCTCATAATCAGTTATCATAATTTCATGATATTACCGTAGGCCATGGGATAATATTTTGTCCAGAATTGATAAAATACCCTAACCTCAATTTATCGGTGGACGAATAAAGTGTTAAATATTAATTCTGAATAATTTGCATACTAAATCGTTTCTTATTCACTGTAATTCAATCCCCTTTGAGCTATATTGATCTTAATTCCCTTATTAATCTTACATTTTATGGTGGAGAATGCGGCAGTTTAATTTTTAAGCACAAAACAAGTCATTTGTGATTGTATCTAATCTATTGGTCCGGAAAGATAGATTAGAGACACAGGATATCAAGTATTTTTATTGTTGATGTGTAACGTTAAGAGCGCATAACAGGGCGTTGTGTGAATGAAATCTAAACTCACGTTTAGTTTGTATAAGTGTTTTGTTGTTATTGTTGAAACTGCAGTAAACAAATTTATATAGCGCACCAGGACAGAAGTGAGCGTGTTCCTCACCTCTTCCTAAAAGGCCTTGTTATAGCTAGATTGATTAATTATTGCGTGTTCCAGTGTTAAATCAACTAAGCTGTCTCCCTAGGTTGACATTAGATTAGCTAACTACTCGTGAAACACTAGATGTGTCCAAGTCCGATTTGAATGGAAGTATTTTGTTAATCTTGTTCAAGTAATTGATGCAGTAAATCCTGCATGCTATGTTGCGTGTCCACAGAAACTAACACAAAGCATTCCGATCCGCGGAACATTATTGTTTTAACCATAGTGCATCTGCAGTGCACAAAATATTTTGCCTCACTCACAAAGAGCTGAGATTTATTGAGTGCTATATCGTAAAGAATAAGCGCCCATTGTTTGTGTAATACTAAAATGCGCCGCCTTTTCATGTAATGTTTTGAACTTTGTCTGCACGCAGACATTCCCAAGTGTGTCTTGAACTGTATTGCTGTGCTTCACCATAGTAACAGCCGTGACACGGAAGTCTGAAAAGATTTTCCGGTTGACCCTCAAGTGCGCATGCGCGCACTGTTGTAAACAACTCGGGTATTCACGGAAGTCTATGCTAAAGCCTTAGCCTCGTAGGTTAGCGCAAACATTGATGTGGCTCGCTGAAGCTGGATGCAGTGTGTTTTGTAGCAGTGTTGGAATGATTTAACCTTTCCACAACTACACTCTAACAATCTGTGAACATTCCCATCTTACGTTTTAAACTTTTTCATCTCCCTCTTCCCATTAAATGAATATTGACTCAGAAGTAGTTAGTTTGTGACGAATCTACAATTAACTAGAGTTAAATCTAATCGTAATCACCAATACCCTAAGCATTACATTGGCAATAGCTCTTCAATTGTGTAATAGGAAATCTTGACCTTCAAAGTCAAGTAAACCAGTTACGAATTACATCAGCCATTCTAATTTTCTTCACTTTTGTATTTTATTTTTTCTCATTTATTTTTATTCCTTTATTTTACGTTATTTACTCGGTTTTATGGTTTATTTCCCATGTTCATTTGTTTTCTCTCTCATTCTGTACAGTCATGGGCAGTTCCTTTGCATGTTTATTACTATTAATGCTTGAATTACACTGTCAGTCTCATTTCTTTTAAATAAATAACGAGGAACTTCATCGTTCATTTGTTTTAAATAAAGAGATGACAATAATTAAAATTGTTTATTTTCTTTTAATTTTACATTAATTTTCTTTTGCATTTTATTGCCAGTATTGTTTTCCCTTCCGCTCCATTTTCCCTTCTCCCATCTTCAGTGGGAGCAGTAATGTATGTATATATTTATTGACAAATGTATAGATAAAATACTCTGCGAGTTTAATGATAAAGTGGAAACAACTCTCTTTTGACATTGTTTTATTTAGGTGTGCACCAAATAAAAGCAGCCTTTAATCACAGCAAGGCTTAGTGGATTAGCATATAACCATAGCATAACTATTGATCAACTAGATCCACATGCTAACTGAGTCAGTATCCCTTCCCTCACTTGCATTTAACTCCTTCCTGGTCTTTTCTGCTCTTCTCTCTTCTACCCATGATATTTCTGGAACTAAACCTGTGAGAATCAAACAGTAATTTACAAGTAAGAGAAACCTCCACCCTGGAGTAAGCCACCACCTAGGCGTCATGGCGTGCCCTCGCACCATGACTACACAACAGTTGAGGGATTTGGCCCACAAAGCCTATGGCAAACAAAAGATGGCCTCAGAAAAGGGAACCAAAATACCAGCAGTTTGTGATTTCAATACTCAACATTAAGGATTAGCTCTAGAGGGCACCCAGCATCACGAAAACTCCAAACTGCCACCTAAAGAACAAAGACGATCCTCCTTAAGAAAAGAACTGGACTCATGTCAGTGTCAGACCCAAACAACCAAACAATCACTGGCACAAGCAACGAGACCCGCCACACACATCTGGACATCACTGGGAGGAATCATGGGACCAGTCATGGCCGCAAGAAAACCGCTGGGATAATTCATGGAACCAGACACGGTCATATGGAAACCCAAGAGGAAAAGGTTCATGGGAGGCCAACTGGACGTCTAAAAGGAAAGCGACACACGCCCCCAGGAACAACTAGCCCAAGGGGTCGACGACGAAATACACCCAGGCATCAATCAGACCAACCCCACACCGAGTCCACACAAGAACAACAAACTGCACCAGGTATCGGTCCACAAGAAATGCAGATGTTCATGAAAGAATTCTTCAAACGCAATGAAGAGGACAGGAAATGGGAAAAGAAAGACAAGTCAGATTCAGCATGAATAGAGGTGAAGCAAGGAAACAGCGACCACTTGGTACACATCAACCAGAGCAATAACCACCTCTCTTACACTCACCACCCTCAAAACACGACAAGTAATGCTGCCATAACACCATTGTCAAGGAAACAAGAGACTGAACCTGAATGCCTAGCAACAGATTCAGAACCTGATCCGACACGTCAACTCATACCCCGGAAGCCTCCAACATCCAGAATAGGAGGAAACCACTCAAGTACCAGAAAGCACCATCTTGGTTTTCTGTCACCTCTCACTGATTCTTGAGAATTTGGATAAAACAGGATTTAATTTAGAAAATAAAAAGTTAGTTAAATTACAAAATCTGAAGGTATATCATTATAGAACAAGGTCTTGGCTGTTCAGCAATGTCCTGGTGCAACCTCCCCATTTTGTATTTTTTTCATAAAATAGCCTTGTTTCTGTTGACACGTCAGACAAAATATAAACCTAATATTTTTTTATTTATTTGGTCTAATATGTATTTAGAGTCTTTAAATAATTATATGGCATTCTTAGTACACATATATGCTGTTAAATGTTGAATATTCAATTTTGTACATTTTTTTTATACTGTTTCAAGTGCACTCCTTTAAAAGATCTAACATCATATAACGTTTACTTTAAGCCTAAATATAAAAAGTAATGTTTTTTTAACAAACATTTTTGCATTAAAATAGATTATTTCTTTAGTAATTCAACAGCACTGAAGAAACATATTGTAAGCATATTCATTTAAAACAAATACAACTCCCTCTGACGGTGGTGACACTAATCTGACGGTGGTGACAGTGGCCTCATTACAACATACAATTCCAAAATGTATACCACTCAAGTCAATGGCTTCCTGCTTAACAACTTTAACTTTTTTGTCCAAAAAATAACAATCTTAAACACTGTGATAAACATGTTTCAAGGAATATAAGGTACAATTAAGCAATACCTAAAAGCACCACATCTCCATATCATCAATTATAAAAAAGTAAAAAAAAAATAAAGTAAAAAATAAAAGTACATAGTAAAAAATAGTCATTACCAGTAGGAATAATGATGCATTACTGACATCATCTTAAACCGTCATCTAGTGCCCCCTACTCATAAAATACATTATATTCTTCTGAAAACTGGACTGTAAACTGTATATTGGACGTGAAGAACATAACAATTGTAGCAGTAACAGCACTGTGGCAAACATCCAATAAGAAACACATAGGTTCAATTAGCAATAGGCTATCATTAATAAAAGTACCCCTTAATAATCATAAGTACAAAAAGAAATCATTACCAGTAGCAATAAGATAGAATTCATCACTGACCTAAAATTTAACTCGTGTAGTTCCCCCCACTCATAAAATAACAATCAAATTCTTCTGTAAACTAGACTATAAACTGAAATAATAGATGAATAACGTCTTACGGTCTCTTTTCCATAAACTGAAATGTTGCAAAATACAGAAAGCATTGTGTAAATACCACAAAACACATCTTGATGATGACCACGTCCACAGTGACAGCTTTTGCTAACCACCAGTTCTGGTCATAAATGACTGCAAGCCAATCTCTGCAATGAACTACATCAGCGGATAGATCTGACACTGTCCCGTCAGGATCACTGTTGGTCAGTGGTTCTTGCTCCATTGGCTCTTGCTCACTTTCCTCCCGTTCCATTTCCTCCAACATTGCCAAAGGCAATTTCCTTTTTTGCATTGGTATAGGACTATCATCCTTGACCTGTACCCTGGGTGCGTTGGCAGTCAACTGGAAAATTGTTGGGGTGATACACTCGCACATCTGTGGCTCAATGCAGAAACAGGACAGTGATCTACAGTGGATCTCAGAGTCGTTTCTGTGTGTCGGTGTGACCTGGTGGAGTTTCCTTGTTGCAGGTACAGGTTTTAGTGGTTGAGAAAGGAGTGCATCATGTGGCTGCATGTCAGCTTCAGTAATATATAGAGCTTAGTGTTGCAGAGGCTTCTGCCAACCATCTCATGGAAGATGTTCCCGTTCACAATGTCATTCCCCTGCAGTATAAGGCTGTCTGCAGTCCTTTTCACATTTCCTCCAATGCCGTCCCTTCCCATGTGAGGTGGGGAAGAAGTTCCAGGTTGTTCTCTTGAAACCTAGAGTTGGAGGGACACTGCAGAGGAGAGAAAAGTTATTCTTGTTCTTGTATTGCTTGCTGGGGCCGTTTGACCAAAAGTGAATAGAATCAACTTTTGGAAACTTTAAATTAATATCTGTCAGAACTGGTTCCATGGCAGTCCAAATTGCAGACGCATCTCGTCGCTTGGATTCTGATACTGTCCAAAAGCCTGTCTTCTGTTCTTTTGTATAGTACATGCCAGTGTGCAGGTTGAGCTGTGGGAGGTTCTGACCAAAATGGCATGACTGTATCTCATAACTATACTTGCATTCCCACACCTCAGAAAAGTCCACATGCACAATTACTGTGCTATCATTACACTTCTCGATCATGCTCCTGTACTCTCTGGTCTGGTTCTGAACTGAGCACACGTGTGTTGTTGTTTCTGTATTCAGTTTGTCCTCATTGTTGTATAAGCTCTCCACGTCTGCCACTGTGCATCAGACATCTTGTGTTGAAGTGGAGCCCATCTGCTGTTTGATCCTGAACTTGTTCCCATTGCTGCCATTCAACATTGGTCTGGTCTTGCTGTGGTGTGGGAAGTGTATGTTTGTGGAGACACCGGGTGCAGGAGCGCAGAAGACATGCCTCGCTTGTCTGTAAACAGCAGACAAGTTCAAAACTATCCTCCAGTTTGCTAGACTTGATGACACCATTTGCTCTTAGGACTCTTGAGGACCATTTGGAGGTTTTTGTCACCACCGTCAGACTGTAAGCCACCACCGTCAGACAAAAACCTACTTTCACATGATATGCATGAGTTGTTCACATTTGCCATCTTGTTTCCCCTCTGTTGCTAGCTACTTCAGACCTCTTCTTAAAAAGTATACATTTGTCATCATCTATTTTGTATAAAATAAATATTAGATTAGATTGTGTCGAAATGTTATGGTATTGACAGTAGCGGTGTCCAAAAATATGAACAAGTTTAAGAGAAAAATTGAAAATGGGGTCCTCAGGAATGTAGTCGACCTTGTAGTTGCCTGATTTTATTGCTTTTTATAAATTTCTGACAGTGGTGACTAATATGTGGGACACAATTTGAGCAACCACAATAGTAAATATTGTTCAAAACTCACTGTTTGTAGTTTTTAATACATATTACAATGTACTCTTTCATGTGGTAAAGATATTATTCAATTCAATTATCAATTTTAGTTTTTTTAATCAAGTAGAAATTGATTTTGTAGGCAATGTGCCAGCATATAATCATTAAATAAATATAATTAAACCTATAAAAAAAAACTTACATATTTGCAAAGGAGACCCTGATTATAACTTTGATTCTTTTAATGCATGAATATTTTATTAATTTACAACAGAATTAACACTTTTCTTAGCGGGACATGTTTTTGCCAAAGTTTCAAGAATCAGTGCCCTGCGAGCAACAGCAAACTCTCTACCGGTCTCAACCCAAACTCCAGTTCCTAAACTTCTGGGTGACCTCATCGAGAAAGGTGTGGCAAGGAAGTTCTCTCTCTCCATCACGCTAGAACACCATATCAAACTAGAGGCCCTAGTAGACATGGGGGCCGACATCACCCTAATGTCCACTCAGCTCTTAGAAGAAATTCAAGAAAGAACCAAAAGGACCAGTGGAACCCTCAGACTTCAAAAGTGTGCACTCAACGTTCAAGCCTATTCCCACACGGGACTGCGGTTGGAGCAGGTGGCCCCAATCCACCTGACCGTCAGACCAATGAGACTTATACACCCTGTGTACATCTCGCCGTTGGACACATACCCCCTTCTCATCGGCAAAGACCTGCTGAATCGCTTTGAGCCCTTAATAGACTTTAAACAGCAACATATATGGGCCCAAGTTCAGGAGCCCCTTCCCTTTCACTCACAATGCTCCACAAACCGCAGTGTCAAGTCACAGACACTGGTTCCAGCTCACTGAGTGAAAATTCTAACCCAAGACCAAAGCAAGTCTCAAACTTGGTGCCACATTGCAAGAGTCAAACTTCTCTTCTGCGCACATTCAAATCCACAGAACCAGGCTCATATGGCTTTCAACTGATGACAGCTATAGACATTTAAGGCATGACAGTAACTGACTCTGTGCTAGCCCTATGTGCCGAAAACTTAGCCATCAGCCTTCAGGCCTTAAAGAAAGACAAGCCTAAACTGCCACATGCCACCAAGCATAACCGCTTCCCTCTGAATCCAAAAGACTGAATCTAAGACTGTCTGTGCCTTAGACATGTGCTGAGCGACAGACACCTAAGTCACTACTTCCTCGTTGTCCCTGACCTGCCACACGATATCTACATTGAAGACATTATGTTCAGAATCAATGCCTACGTGGACACTTTGAACAAAGCTATATGGGCTCCTTTGTCTCGCCAAATAAGCACTTCAGTCAACCTCAAGAATCTCCAATCTGGGCAAACCATAACAGAAGAATGTGCCACGACCAATGAACAGGAGGTCACAATACCTGCCTACACCAAGAGTGTCAGCATCCACCTCAACATGCGACCTGGCCAAAACCTCAACCACAATCTGGGCTTCTTCGAGCCTTCCCAGAACTGCTTAAAACTGGGACTAACTCTAGAAGCCACACCTCTCATGGAAGTGTCATCTCGTGCTATGTACGTACTGTTCAACAAATGTACTGCCAACAACATCAAGATCCCCAGAGCAAGTCACATGGGAAGGCTCATCAGCCAAACATTCCATGACTTTGAGCTCTCTGTACCTGTCATAGGCCCCATACCAGCCCACTTACCGCCAGAAGAAAGCATTGACCACAGAGTTTTCACAGCACCCCTTAAAACCATTGCCATCACCTCCATCCTGCCAGTGTCCCAAGAAAACGTCTGCAGATCAGAACTTATGGATGACGCACACCTCGCTGTGTACACCATCTCAACACAACCTGTGACAGAACCAAACGAACCGGTAGTCACCACAGTCAAGGGCCTCTAGTCAAGACGACTCTAGTCAAGTCACCTTTATTTATATAGCGCTTTAAACAAAATACATTGCGTCAAAGCAACTGAACAACATTCATTAGGAAAACAGTGTGTCAATAATGCAAAATGATATTTAAAGAGCCAGTAAGATGAAAATTCTAAGCTTCCTATCACTGCTTCCTATAGATTTTAAAATATTGCTTATTACTTATAAAGCCCTGAATGGTTTAGCACCTCAGTATTTGAATGAGCTCCTTTTACATTATAATCCTCTACGTCCGCTGATTTCCAGTCAGGATTTAGACCGTATCATAGTACTGAGACTGCTCTCCTTAGAGTTACAAATGACCTGCTCTTATCATCTGATCGTGGTTGTATCTCTCTTAGTTTTATTGGATCTTAGTACTGCGTTTGACACAATTGACCACAACATTCTTTTGCATAGACTTGAACACTTTGTTGGTGTTAATGGAAGTGCATTAGCATGGTTTAAATCGTACTTATATAACCACCATCAGTTCGTAGCAGTGAATGATATCATATCGATCACAAGTGCAGTATGGAGTACCTCAAGGCACAGTACTAGGGCCACTATTCTTCACGCTTTATATGTTACCCTTGGGAGATATCATCAGGAAACATGGTGTTAGCTTTCACTGTTATGCTGATGATACTCAGCTCTATATTTCTTCTCGGCCCGGTGAAAAACACCAATTTGAAAAACTAATAGAATGCATAGTCGATTTAAAAAAACTGGATGACTAGTAATTTCTTATTTCTAAATTCTGAATAAACAGAGGTGTTAATTATAGGACTTAACTCTGCATGTAATAACCTGGAACATTGTCTAAGACTTGATGGCTGCTCTGTAAATTTTCGTCATCAGTTAGGAACCTAAGGTGTGCTATTTGATCGCAATCTTTCCTTAGAAAGCCACGTTTCTAGCATTTGTAAAACTGCATTTTTCCATCTCAAAAATATATCTAAATTAAGGCCTATGCTCTCAATGTCAAATGCAGGAATGTTAATCCATGCATTTATGACCTCAAGGTTAGATTATTGTAATAGTTTATTGGGTGGTTGTTCTGCATGCTTAGTAAACAAACAACATCTAGTCCAAAATGCAGCAGTAAGAGTTCTTACTAGAACCAGGAAGTATGACCATATTAGCCCGGTCCTGTCAACACTGCACTGGCTCCCTATCAAACATTGTATACATTTTAAAATGTTGCTTATTACTTATAAAGCCCTGAATGGTTTAGCACCTCAGTATTTGAATGAGCTCCTTTTTACATTATAATAATCTACATCCGCTATGTTCTCAAAACTTAGGGAATTTGATAATACCTAGAATATCAAAATCACTGCGGGCGGCAGATCCTTTTCCTATTTGGCGCATAAACTCTGGAATAACCTACCTAACATTGTTCGGGAGGCAGAAACACTCTTGCAGTTTAAATCTAGATTAAAGACCCATCTCTTTAACCTGGCCTACACATAACATACTAATATGCTCTTAATATCCAAATCCGTTAAAGGATTTTTAGGCTGCATTAATTAGGTAAACCGGAACCGGGAAGACTTCATATACCACCCAATGTACTTGCTACATCGTTAAAGAATGGCATCTACGCTAATATTAGTCTTTCTCTCTTATTCTGAGGTCACCGTAGCCTCCAGATCCAGTCTGTATCCAGATCAGAGGGTCACTGCAGTCACCCGGATCAATTACGTATCCAGACCAGATGGTGGATCAGCACCTAGAAAAGACCTCTACATCCCTGAAAGACAGCGGAGACCAGGACAACTAGAGCCCTAGATACAGATCCCCTGTAAAGACCTTGTCTCAGACGACAGATGATTCATCTGACTTTGCTGCAGCCTGGAATTAAACTGCTGGTTTCATCTGGTCAGAGGAGAACTGGCCCCCCCAACTGAGCCTGGTTTCTCCCAAGGTTTTTTCCTCCATTCGGTCACCGATGGAGTTTTGATTCCTTGCCGCCGTCGCCTCTGGCTTACTTAGTTGGGGTCACTTCATCTACAGCGATATCGTTGACTTGATTGCAAATAAATGCACAGACACTATTTAACTGAACAGAGGTGACATCACTGAATTCAATGATGAACTGCCTTTATCATTTTGCATTATTGACACACTGTTTTCCTGATGAATGTTGTTCAGTTGCTTTGACGCAATGTATTTTGTTTAAAGCGCTATATAAATAAAGGTGACTTGACTTGACTATAAGTCCTGTACAACAGGTTTAAATCCATGCAAGGTTAAAAAAAAACAGTCATTTTGTCAAAATATCATTTTAAAATTACCTCAATTCTCAGAGATCCCCAAAATGGTTCGCGCAAATTGAGGTGTTATGGGAAGTGTTCCCGGTTCCGGTTTACTCTACAGTGGAAGAGCCGTATGCAGGGTTCAACACTCAGCTCCAACAAATTCTGAATGAGGCAGATGCCCTCCACACTGACACTGACCGGCAGGGACTTCACAAAGTCCTGTATAAGTACAAAAACTCCTTTGCAAAAGACTCTTTGGACTGTGGACTCACCAACATCCACACGGTACGCATACCGACACACCCAAGTGCGCAACCAACTTTTGTACGACAGTACAATGAGTAATGAGCCTGTGCAGGAAATCATAGACTCAATGTTGAAAAACGGAGTCATCCGTCCATGCAACAGCACCTATTTAGCCCCCATATGGCCAGTCCTGAAACCCAACGGCAAATGGAGGCCCACCATTGACTCTCGTAAGTCGAACCAACAGTTGCCCTTATCACGATGGCCCATGACACAGCTGGACCAAGAGATAGTTCATGTTCTGAACCAACTGACAAATGCAGGAGCTAAGATTGCTCTCCACAAAGGACAGTGGTGTAAAACCAAAGTAAACTATGTGGGCTTGTGCATCAGACCTCAAGGTATCGAGCCACGGTCGAGCCGCACCCAAGCAATTCAGAACATCAAAATGCCCACTAATGTGTCAGAACTTCGCAGCTTCTTAGGCGTATGCAATTACTCACGACAAATCATTGAGAACTACTCAGACATTGCACGTCCTCTCACTTCACTTCTCAAGAAGGACCAACCATTTGTGTGGTCAGAAACTCAAGACCAGGCCATGAGTGAGCTAAAACAATGCCTCTGCTCTGCTCCATGTCTGGCCTACCCTGACCCAGGGAAATACTTTTACCTGGAAGCCGATTCTCCAGGCAATGTCTCAGTGTGGGTCTTTACCAACTCCACGACAGAGATAAGCGAGTGGTCGCCTATGCTAGCAAGTCGCTGCTTCCACCAGAGACTCAGAATGTGAAAAGGCCTTGCCCTGGGCAATGGCCTGGCAGCCTATCAAAACTGCTCCGACGACACCCCAAACACATTACCTGAACCTAAAGAACCTCCACAACCATCACAAACAAACCACAGATACTTTGCGGAGAACTTGTGTCAAGGGATGCCCACAGCATATGTTGACGGCTGCTCATATAATCACCAGGGTAACCTCAAGGCAGGGGCAGGTGTGGTCTGGCTCAACAACAACCCCTGCCCACCACAACGACTCCAATTGGGCCCTCACACATCACAATATGCAGAAATAGCAGCCATCCTCACCACCCTCAAATTGTTGTGTCTCACGACATCAAAGAGCTCCTCATCTGTACCGATTCAAACTATGCTAGACTGAGCTTCACATGCCACATACCAATATGGAAACAGAACAGGTTCAAAACATCCAACAACAAACCTGTCAAGCATCAAGATCTCTTCCAAGTATGCAATGACAGTCACGAAACACGACATGCTCGTCTATTGGAAAAAGGTCTGCGGTCACTCATGGCAACCAGGGCAAGACAAAGACTACAATGACCAAACTGATGCCCTTGCCAAAGCTGGCATGCTACATGGTGATCCTTGGACTTTTAAACCCCTCCTACCCAGCCCGTGTGTTTGTCATCACACGCCACAAGCATGCACAAGCCGTGAAAAACCCCACCTCCTCCCAAATCAGCATCTCACCCCAAATTTCCAATGACGACATTGTAACTCTCCAAACTTCGGATGCAGCCATCCTGACCCACAATCAAACCCCATAACCACCTCTGATCTTGCTGCTTCCTCCGACCTCCGGCATCTTAATGCACTCCTGCACATGCTACATCTAAAACATGGCATACTGGTATATGCCCCTGATGAACTCACTACACCCAAGCTTGTTGTCCCTCAGTGTCAAAGGGTGGTGATGCTCACACATGCCCACAGTGCACCAGGTGCCACTCTGGGCAAGTGGAGCGTTCCAACCGAACCGTGGTCAGCATGCTAAAGTAGTATGTGTCTGCGAACCAAAACATAGTGCTAATGACCGCTAGTGCTAATGGCTATCAGAGCAACTCCTAACAAGTCCACCGGGGTGCCACCCTTTGAGCTAATGACGGGACGGCAAATGACACTGCCGCTCCACCTGCTCTACCAGCTAGGTGACATGAGCCTTGTCACGGCATATACCACCCACCAGTATCTTGAAGAGTTGCATCGCCATCTAAGAACAGCCTTTGCCTTTATGCAACAACAACAACTACATAAAAGTGCAGAAGGACGCAAAGCCTATTACGACCAGAAGACCTCTCACCAAGAATTCAACATCGGAGACAAAGTGTGGTACTACAGTTTTGTGCAGTCACAACAATCGGGTCCCCATCGCCTCTCAATGAAGTTCGTGCCTCGCTGGACAGGACCCCATGAAATCATGGAAAAGCTCTCACCTGTCGCATACCAAATCAAGATGAGCCAAAAGCGCAATGAGCCAGTCCTATGTTGGGTCCACCTAAACCAGATAAAAGGCCACTTGGGCTCCAACAGACAAGAAAAGGGGGAAACCAAAACTGACTGACACAGATAAATTTCACCACACACTACACCCCATTTAATGAAACACTCAATTGTCTTCATAAACACCTTACTCAGAGTCATTCAAATGATATGATATGCACAAGTAATTAGTATCCCACCGGTGTCATTACTAATGCTCACTTTCTTTATTCCCTTCCTTCTCTTCCACTCTCCACTACTCTAACCTAAACAATCTTAAACCTACAGAAACTTGGTATAGGGCCTAACGATAGGATTGACTCACTACGTCCACTGTGCAAAAACATGGGTTGCAGAGTCCCGTGAGCTACCAGCCATGGCACTCACGCAACCGATCAAATAACTATAACCATGCAGTTGTACGTAGATCCTCCATACTGATGATTTAGCTTTCGATCACCTGTCAGGCAACGAATCTCAAACTGAATGCGAAAAAATCTAGAAAATATTTAAAACACTCCATTACCTTTGATCCTGAGTCGAAACAAAGGATCAAGGAGGATGGAACTCGACCAATTGAATTGAGATTACGTCTCTACCCGTGCGTCGCACTACTTAAACTTGGGTAATCAAGAAAGCCACCATCATCATAATTGTGAACCTGTCGCGCCATAGGCCCACAATATTCAAAAGCGAAATCTTGCACCAGAACTCAGCTAAGTGATGAAGTGAAGTGTTGTGTTTGTATGCGTGTTTTTCTCTCTCTCTGCCTATTTTCTCCAGCACTCGCCGATGTCCTCACCTGGAACATCACCGATCGAAAGGGGGAATATGTAGGATTATCCTTGAACAGTCCATTTCAGTAAAGGAACCAAACACCGCATTCCACAGTTCAGAACGATTCCCCATCAAACCATTAGTGCGTCATAAAACCTAGTCATAGTGCTAAAATGGTTAACCCTTTCGAGTCGATTAACACGGATACGCGTTTTGAGTCATTTTCTCCTGATAACCCCGAAAAGAACTTAAATTACACTTTCAGTTTTAATCGTACAGATAAGAGCAATAAATCAATCGAATCTGTAAAGGGTCTACTTTTTTTGGATACAGACATAATAATAACAAAACTTTGTGCACTTATAAAATAAAGATAACAAACAAGGTGCGCTGTCTGCAGCCTTTGTCTGCGCTGATCTTCTTTTACAAACACGTCATTAAAATGAACTGTAACTCCATGAATACTCAACGAAGAGACATGAGAGATATATCTATAGAAAGCTTGACATGTCTATTTTTAAACTAAACCAGTGCCGCCGAAAACAGATATTCTGTGATAAAGTAATCCATATGAAAACAACGCGATGTCTGTTTTCCAAGTCTCCCTTCATTTTATCTAATGTGACCACGCCCCCGCGCTGAACACGCTATTCAGATTCAAACTGAAGCGCGCGGCTTGAATACGCCCATAACAGAAGAAAAAGCAGTGAGACTGTTCAAGTTTTTTTATTTTACTGTTTGCTTCGCGATGAGGAATAAGACATAAATCACCCCAAAAAGATGTGATGTGGTTGAGGATTTGAGAAATGGATTTCCTCAGAAAAAAAGAATGAAGCACTTTATTCAGCAGAGATCATAAACATGAGTAAGTCTCTTTTTATTTATTTATATACTTGTACTAGTTTTCACATAACGTGTAAACATTTTACTAGTTAGACTTTCCAAATACTTTTTCAAAACTATAATTTCTGACTAAATGTATAGTAATCAAGTGAAACATTATGAAGTTTCAATAACAATATACAAAACTATACCATTCAAAAGCTTGATGTAAATAATATAAATGTAACAAATAGATAACTGTAACAAATGTAAAAACAATGCTTTTCTTTCAATTTATTCCCCCTAAAATCCCAGAAAAATATTCTCAGCTCATTTCAACATTAATAATAATGATAATAATAACAATAAATGTTTTTTTTTGTTGTTGTAGAAAATAAGATTGTTAAAAGGATTTCTGAAGGATTGTGTGACTGGAGTAAGGATGCCAAACAATTTGTTTGAAAGTCAGCTTTGATTGTTTCTAATAAACTGTTTAACTGCTCCCCCAAGTGGATATTAAATTATGTTGTGGGATAATTAAATATATTCTAAATAAACTACAAACATAAAATTATATAGATTTATTTTGTTCTCACATTCTCTCTTGTAACTCCTTCCTCTCAGTGGCACAGATGACTAAATGGCTCATTATGCAGCTCATTATGCAGTTCATTATGCAGCTCATCATGCAGCTCATCATGCAGCTCATTATGCATCTCATTATGCAGCTCATTATGCAGGCCTTTGTCTTCTCAGGTGTAAATCACAATGATATTCATGGTAGTTGACGCCTACTCGCATATGACTTTTACCAACAAAAACTGTCTTAGAAAATTTAAATCAATATATTGTTTTCTGTGAGTGAGTAAACAAGATGATTTTCACATAATTTAGAAAGAAAAATTCTAGGCTATAAGCTCCAGTTCTCAAAAATCCCGGGAACCATTGTTCTTTATGTGTTTTATGTCCTTATTCAAGTGATTTAACATTTTTAGTTTTTCACTAACCACGCATAATATTTTTTTTTATCAAAAACACAATCATGTACATACATGCATTTCACATATTATTACAGCCCAGTTTGTGCTGATTACAGTGAGATTAGACCTTAGCCATTTAGATATTTATAAGAAACTGAAAAAAGCACAAATGTCAGGGCATGACAAAACTTCTCCAGGCCCCAAAAATACCCTTAGACTCCAGAGGGTTAAAAGGAGATACCCCCCCCCCCCCCCCCTCCTCTTGTCTTCTGTGCCTGTCTAATGTCAGCGACATCAGGACAGCAGGAAAATTGTCTCTTCATTCCCCAAACTTAAGACCAAATGACCAGTGACCAGAGAATGAAATGTACAGTGAAGATAAAAGGATATGGTGGGAAAATGTTAAATATTTAGTATTTAAAAAATCACAATAAAGTACTGCAAATTAATACAGATAAGTAAGAGGAAGAAGGAGAGAGAAAGAGAAAATTTTGGAAAAGCAATTAAATGAGAATGGGAAAGATATACAAAAATTAAAAGAATTGGAGGGAATATTGAAAGAAATGGAAGAGAAAAAATATGAAGGTGGAAGACTAAGAAGTAAAGCTAAATATACTGTGGAGGGTGAAAAATGTACAGAATTTTTCTTTGATCTAGAAAAAATAGTGAAAACTGGAATGATTAAAGAAATAAGAGGAAAAAATGGTGTAGTGTTGGAAACAAATGAGGAAATATTAAAAGAAATAAAAGCATACTATGAGAACTTGTTTAGTAACTCCAGTTTCTCTTCTTCCCTCAATCCCTCAGTCCTAAAGCAAATAAAAACAATAGTAGGAGAAGTAGACAAAAAAGTGTGATGAAGAGATAAGAGAAGAGGAGATAAAAAGAGCAATAAAGTGAATTAAACAAAGAAAAGTCTAGGTATAGATGGTTTGGGGAGTGAATTTTATATAGTTTTTAAAGATTCTTTAACCAGTATTTTAAAATAAGTATATGAAGAGATTTTTAAGAAAGATGAAATGAATTAGAGAATGGGGATGGGATTAATAAAGTTGATATATAAAAGAAAAGGAGACAAAGTAGACAAAAAAATTATAGACCAATTACAATGCTGAAAAAAGATCTGAAAATTTTAACAAAAGTATTAGCCAACAGATTGAAAGAGGTAATGCCAACCATAATTGAAACAAATCAAGTGTATGGAGTTAAAGGGAAAGATATAGCGGACACAACTGTAAGTATAATAGATAGAATAAGATATATGAAAGAAAAAAAAAGGATATATTATTAGTTTGGATTTCGAAAAGGCTTTTGATAGAGTGGAGCATGAATATTTATTTCGAAATTTTAAGAAGGTATGGGTTTGGGGAAAATTTTGTCAAGTGGATTACAATTTTATATAGGGGAGCAATAACAAGAATACAAGGTAACTTTTTTAAACTGAATGTTTTAAAATTACTAGGTCAATAAGACAAGGATGTCCATTATCAGCACTTTTATATTCTTTAGTTGCAGAACCATTGGGATTAGCTATTAAAATAGACGAAGACATAAGAGGGATAAACATTGAAGGAAGTGGGGGAAATGAAAAAATATTTCAATATGCGGATGATACAACAATAATAGTTAAAGATATAGAGAGTGTTAATAAAGTAATGGAAGTATGGATGTTTTGTAGGGGATCAGGAGGCAAGATAATTGAAGAAAAAACAATGAGATTTGGAGGAGTGACTGTTTTAACGGATTCTTTTCAGTTTAAAGAAACAAAAGAAATAAGGATTTTAGGTGTTCTAATGGGAAAAGATGAAAAGAATGTTAAAGAAAAAATGTGGGAAGAAATAGGAGTAATTGAAAGAAGGTTAAATATTTGGAAATTGAGGACATTAAGTTTAAAAGGGAAGATTTTAAATGTGTTAATGGTGTCAAAGTTGTGGTATGTTTTATATGTGACTGCTATGCCAATGTGGGTGGAGACAAGGTTGAAAAAATGTTTTTTAGATTTTTTATGGAATAGTAAACCTTCAAGAATTGCATATAGTACATTAATAGGAGAAGCAGGGAAGGGAGGAATGGGAATTGATGTGGAACAGAGAAAAAAAAATAGCCTAAGAATTAAAATAAAAAAATATCTAGATGAGGGACACAAAACTGCATGGAAAAAGACAATGGAATATTTTTTAAACAAATGTGGGAATTTTAACATGGGGGATGGAATTTTATGGATGAAAACAAAGAATTGGATGACAGAAAGATTACCAGAGTTTTATGGAGAATATTTTTGTGCCGGGGGAAAACTTTTTACATAAAGTTGAGTATGATCCACATGGGAGATTTTAAATCTCATTTTAAATCAACCTCTGTTCTTAAACAAAAACATTTTAAAACAAGACAAATGTTTTTAAAGAAATGAATGGAAGTGGGGATAACAAGAGTGAGAGACGTTTTATATGAATTTAAAGAAGGGTTTTTACCGACACAATTTATTGTGGATGCAATGGAGGAGGCAAAAGAGGATTACAGTGAACAAGAAATAAAAAATAAATGTGAAATAATTAAAAGCGCAATAACCCAAAGAGTGGATTAAAATAGAAAGTATGGAAGGAGAGCCAAAAGAGAAATGTATTCATGTGAAATTAGGGGGAAAACTGTATGATTTTAAGGAATGTACTCTAAAAGAACAATAAATCATTTTCAGAGATGGTGTTTTTAAAGAGCCGATTGCAAATGGTTACTGGGTGCAGAAATTCAAAGATTTAAAAAAAAAGAGTGTATATGGAGAAACATGACAGGGAAATGTGTGGAAACAAAATTGGAATGTTTGGATTATTTTATAAGGCGTAAAGTGGTTTTTACTGAGGTTATTTTAAATAAAATAGGAATGGAAGAAAATGCTCTGTGTAAAGTGTGCCAGGAAGAGGAAGAGGGGATTTTACATATGTTTTTATATTGTAGAGAGCTAGAGGAATTTTTAAGGAAATGTAAATGTTTAATTAAAAATGTGACTGAGGAGTGGGATGAAAATGGAATGGAATGGAACAGAGTTGTGATGTTTGGTTGGGAAAAAAAGTGTCAAAACAAAAGTTTCATTAATCTGTGTGTAATGCTAATGAAAAGTGCAATATGGGAGAGAAGAACTGTGGCTAAAAAGGAAATCATTGTGTTGGATGTTTGGACTCTGTTTAAAAGGAAAACAGAATTATACATTGAAAGACTGTATGTGTACTTTAAAGGTGGAAATATGTTAGACTCTTTTTATGATGTTTTTACCCCAAAAGTTTGTTGTGTTTTAAATGATTTAATGTGGAAGCTGCCAGGAAGTGAAAGAGTTTTTTAAATTATCTATGTAGAGGAAATATGTGTAATGTAGATGTGTAAAGAAAATGTTCTGTATTTTCTAATGGTTGTGTTTAATCTATTGTATTTTATTGATTGAAATTTCTAAAAAAAAAAAAAAAAAAAAAAGGCTATGCCCGATCTTGTCTGATCTCGGATTCTAAGCATGTTTGGTTCTGGTTGCTACTTGGATGGGAGACTGCCTGGGAATAATACCAGGTGCTGTAAGCTTTTGGGTTTTCTTCCCTACTTATATAATGTACTGGAGATTAGAGTGTCTGATCTTTAATTAGCCCTCTCTTTGCAGCAGCCTTCGCTTACGGCCATACCAACCTGGCTATGCCCGATCTCATTTGATCACGGAAGCTAAGCAGGTTTGGGCCTGGTTAGTACTTGGATTGGAGACCACCTGGGAGTACCAGGTGTTGTAAGCTTGTGGGTTTTCTTCCCTACTTATATAATGTACTGGCAATTAGAGTGGCTGATCTTTAAATAGCCCTCTCTTTGCAGCAGCCGTCGCTTACGGCCATACCACCCTGAGCACAGTGGAAACAGGAAGTGGTACAGCTTGCAGGGGAAATCAAACAAGTGTGGAGAGTTGAGAACTGGAAACTGAAGCCTTGATGTTAAAAACAACCTTTTTCAAAAGAAATGGACTGAGAACTGGATCAAAGAAAAAGGCATTATGAAAAGAATATGAGCTGACAATGGAGGAAAAAGGAAAGGAGAAATTGTTGGATGGGCTTAAGATAAAGAATTGTCTGGTGATGGCGAAAGAGGTGGACTGGACATACAGGACAAGGAGATGCTAAGAAACCTGTCGGAATGCAGAGTTAAAGCGGCCTCAAGTGTGAGAAGGAGAATGTGGCCAGGGACCGATATCGCTGATGGAACAAGATTTTTAAAGGTAAAGTTCAATGAGGTTATAAAATCACTGCCGTATTCAACAAAGTTTGAGACATTAGAAAGGAAGGAGCACTTCAGATAGGCAAGTGAAAGTCTGCCGCCTGTGCATTCAGCAAGGTCATATTGTAAGAGACTGTCCAAGCTTCAGATGTTTTAAATGTGACAAGCAAGGCCATTACGCGAGAGAGTGCAAGGAAGAGAACTGCAATATGTGCAATATGCGACCTGGATTATGTATGTGTGACTGGACAAGAAGAGAGAAGGGATGTATTGAGTTGGGAAGAAAGAACAGTGAAGAGCGATTGTGGATGTGAGTGATCAAGAGGAGGAGGCTTCAGGGAGGAGACGGAGGGAGAAAAAAAAAAAAAAAGAGAAGGAAGCCGAACCTGGAAAAAAGATGGAAACAAATGTCTTGGAGTGTGAAGACGGAGAAGGGGAGGAAGTGAAAGCTGATGATTAGAGTCAGGAGGGTGACAGTGCGAAAAGGCAAGAAGAAAAATAGCAGGCGGAGAGAGCTGTCACAAAGTCCAGCGACAATGGAGGACGAGGACATGGACACAAGCAAAGGGGAAAGGGTGCAGAAGAAAAGAAAGAAGAAATAAAGGAGCACACGGCAGAAAGTAAGTGTCTGGAATTAACAAAATGAGGATGATTCTTTTAAAAACGACGATACTTGCTATGTGGGGCTTTATGAACATTGCCTGTTTGAATAGCAATGGATTAAGAGACGAAAATAAGTTTGAGAAGGTGAAGGGATTGTTAAAAGCTGAAATATTCTGCACTGTAAACCCAAACAGTATAACTAATAATTTTTTTTTTTACTCATAGCACCGTGTTAAAGTGTCTGTCTCGCCGCTGCAGATGTGCAGTCTTTCTGCAGACAGAGCTGCTATAACGCGTAACATTTACCAGTCATTTGATTGACGTTATCTAAAGCAAAACTCTAAAATTAGAGCATGTTTAAAAACGTCTATTCGCCATTGGCTTAAGTGTGAACTGTAATCTGTACGTTGCTGAATATCATGCATCATGTCGTCATATCTGCGTCAAGACACAAACGCGCTACCGTCAAGTTTTTCTTAATGACAGTTACGTTTATGCAAGTATTGTGAAAGTGAGTTAAAGGTACGTGAAAGTGAGTTAAATGTAGGTTAAACTGTAAATCCGTAAGTCTTTCAGTTTCCTTCAGTGTCCACTGGCAGCGCGCGCATGTACTTTATTTAACCCAAAATAGCATGCCATATGAATTGATAATGTCCTAAATGTTTCCAGATCTAAAAAGTTAAGTTTTAATGGCGAAATATGTCTGAATCTATCTATAGTTTCTTTTCGTTATAAATAATAAATTAATCGTAAGATAAATTAACACTTGTTAATAAATGTGCAATATCCTTATATTTATTTTGTTACCCCTCCATCTTAGTAACGTTACATCCCTGCATCTTACTCAATCCTATTCCATTATCATTTATAGCACCATTGTTTATACACTTGTTTATTTGCCTATTTTTTTTTTTTGTCTGTGTTGTCTCTGTACTGGAAGCTTATGTCACTAAAACAAATTCCTTGTATGCGCAAGCATACTTGACAATAAAGCGCTCTCTGATTGTGATTAATTTATTCTAATGTAGTACACTGTTAATGTAGTATGTAGTATGTATTCTAATGCAGTACACTGTTAAGATGCCATATTACTCATGTTACTCATTAAAATTATACAAATGTATTTAATAATCAGATTAAATAATTAAATTGTTTTAGGCCTCCATGTGAATATTGCATAATGTTTCATTTAATTGACCCTAGAATGAAGGATTTAAAATATATAAATATATACGTTTACGATTTGACACCCGTATTATAGACATTTCTCAGCATACTCATAATTGGGGAAAATCGCAATTATTATACCAAATTAATTTAAGTGTGTTTTTTTGTGTGTGTGCGGTTTTTTTTTTGTCCTTTTTCAATAGAATTGGCCCAGACTTCTGTGAGTCTGATGACTGTGCGTGATGGAAGCCCTTCAAGAACGGAGCAGAAAGCTGAAGATGACGCCAGAAGTTTGAGTCTGTCTCATTTATATGTTATTCTGTGTGCAGTACAAATTTAAAACGCACAAATGAATATGAAAAATTAAAGTTTTACTGGGCAGGCACACAATTTTAGCGAATGATCACACCTGGCATTTAGTGATTATTAATTTAAGATCTCAAACTGCAAAAAAGATAAATGGTAAATTGACCCAAAAATGAAATATTGTCATAATTTCTCACTCTGTCATTCTAAACCTGCAAGACTTGCATTCATTTTCAAAACACAAATGAAGATATTTTGAATGAGATAATTTCCTTCCATCGACAGTCTACACAACTACCACTTTAATACTTCAAGATGTTCATAAGGAGATCATAAAACTAATCCAAATGAATCGAGCGGTTTAGACCAAATTTTCTGAAGAGACTTGATCACTTTACAATGAACAGAATTACTTTTTTTCACATTTAAACATTGATCAGGGAACATTAACAGAAAATTTGGACTAAACCACATGATACATATGGATTACTTATCTTTATGGATTAGTTCTCTTTATGAAGTATTAAAGTAGTAGTTGCGTGGACGTCATTTAAGGGACAGAAATCTTATATTCTATTAAAATATCTCCAGTTGTGTTTCAGAGATTACAAAAGTCTTGGCTGAGTAACCTGATGAAATGTTCATTTTTTTGACGAACCCTGTAATAAAAGTATATGGCCATATGTGTCACCCAAGATGTGTGCTAATGCCAGGTTGTGAACAGAGCCATAGTGTGTCTTCACAATCAGCTTAGCAGAATGGTTCCTGAGAGAGATGTTGTCATTAATTGTTTTTTTTTAATTCATTAATTAATTCATTCATTGATTCCACCATAATCAAAAGGCTGCAAGGGACCTGGAAAAATGTCATCCTGTCAAGCTGAAAAACATCTTCAAAAAGGTACATTTGGACATTTCTGTCACTACCTATTGTCTGCCTCAAAATATTGCCAGATGGGTTGTATATGAAAAACATTTAATATACACCGTATTTTTCGGACTATAAGTCACACCTGAGTATAAGTCGCATCAGTCCAAAAATAGGTCACGGTGAGGAAAAAAAACATAAGTCGCACTGGACTATAAGTCGCATTTATTTAGAACCAAGAGAAAACATTACCGTCTACAGCCGCGAGAGGGCGCTCTATGCTGCTCAGTGGTAGACTACAGGAGCACTGAGCAGCATAGAGCGCCCTCTCGTGGCTGTAGATGGAAATGTTTTCTCTTGGTTCATGTCAAATTAATTTTGATAAATAAGCACCTGACTATAAGTCGCAGGACCAGCCAAACTATGAAAAAAAGTGCGACTTATAGTCCGGAAAATACGGTAGATAAAATCAGTTGGAGAGCCGACCTTGAGTGTTACTTTTGTCTTTTATCTGCAGGCACTAACAAGAACAGCTTGATTCCAGAGAAGAGGCCACACAGTCATAACAGCTCGCTGATGGGACAACGAGGAACATCATTCATGGATGCTACACAACTCAAATCTACATGTCATATTGGTGCATGTCTAGGTAAATGTGATAATTTTGTTTTATTAACTATTTTGTGTTTCTGTGCAACACTTAATTAATGTGACTGACTAATTAACCTCTACACATCTGGTATATGCTTTAAAGTCGCCACTTTGCCCATTTGTTAAATAAAAGTTGAAATGTATACATCTGTCTGAAGGCTCTTGATTTTATGTCTAATCTTGTACATGAACATCATACAATAGCATTTTTTGTTTGCACTGAAAACATTACTTTATTATTTACACTTAAAACAATACCGGGGGTGTTAAATACCCCAGAGAGTAAAATTTAAACAACACTTTGAGTGTAACACTTTACACTTGGAGTGTAATTTTTCTACACTATAAGGTGCTATGTTAACACTAAAAATTCAACACTACGAACGGTGTACTTTTAACACTAGACAGATTGGGACCATATAATGATCTTTAGTAGTTTTTAAATCGACATTTTGAGTGTTGAATTGAAAAAACTAAATTTTTTACTGTGTTAATCCTGTTTTGTATTAAGGTAGTATTTTAATTGATGTTCTTTGACCAGGTGTGCCTTTTTTTGTTGCAAAGAATTGTTGTCACTGTTTTTGGACTGTCACGATTTTTGTTTACATAATGCCTATTTATTTAGGTAATAAGAAAATTATTTGACCTGGGGTGCCTTTTTGTTGCACAAAACAGTTTTAATGTCTAATGTTTTATAATAAATTTTTCGACTTTGTTTAATGATTTCATATTTGTAATTTGTACTGTTAAGTTGGAAAATGTAGATATTTGAGTACAGGAAACTTAAAAAAAAAAAGGCAATCAGTTGCCACAAAATATTTAAGTAACATTAGTACTACAATTTAAGTTACATAAATTATATAATTTAATTTAATAACACAAACTAAGTTTAGATAAATAAAACATTTTGATATATATATATATATATATGAGAGATATTTTAATTAAGTGAAGTAATTGAAGTTGTCAGTACTCAAAACTTTGAGTTGAACTAAAATAAATGATCAAAACACTAAATATATATTTTGATTTAAATTAATGTTTATTTATAATTTCCAGTTACTCAAAATAACTAGCTATATGCTTACTGATGATAAGTTTCGAACTTAAAATAAGTGTTGACATTTCCCAACACCACAGCAGTAACGACTTTATGAACTACTTTACTTCTAAAATCGATACTATTAGAGATAAAATTGCAACCATTCAGCCATGAGCTACAGTATCGCATCAGACAGTGCACTATAGACCCCCTGAGGAACAGTTCCACTCATTCTCTACTATAGGAGAGGAAGAATTGTATAAACTTGTTAAATCATCTAAACCAACAACATGTATGTTAGACCCTATACCATTTAAGCTCCTAAAAGAGGTGCTTCCAGAAGTCAAAGATCCTCTTCTGACTATTATTCATTCCTCATTGTCATTAGGATATGTACCCAAAACCTTCAAACTGGCTGTTATTAAGCCTCTCATCAAAAACACCACAACTTGACCCCAAAGAACTAGTTAATTATAGACCAATCTCGAATCTCCCTTTTCGGTCCAAGATACTAGAAAAGGTGGTATCCTCACAATTATATTCCTTCTTAGAGAAAAATGGTATATGCGAGGATTTCCAGTCAGGATTTAGACCGTATCATAGTACTGAGACTGCTCTCCTTAGAGTTACAAATGACCTGCTCTTATCCTCTGATCGTGGGTGTCTCTCTCTATTAGTTTTATTGGATCTTAGTTCTGCGTTTGACACAATTGACCACAACATTCTTTTGCATAGACTTGAACACTTTGTTGGCATTAATGGAAGTGCATTAGCATGGTTTAAATCGTACTTATATGACTGCCATCAGTTCGTAGCAGTGAATGAAGATGTATAATATCGATCACAAGTGCAGTATGGAGTACCTCAAGGCTCAGTACTAGGGCCGCTATTCTTCACACTTCATATGTTACCCTTGGGAGATATCATCAGGAAACACGGTGTTAGCTTTCACTGTTATGCTGATGATACTTAGCTCTATATTTCTTCGCGGCCTGGTGAAACACACCAATTTGAAAAACTAATGGAATGCATAGTCGATATAAAAAACTGGATGATGAGTAATTTCTTACTGCTAAATTCTGAAAAAAACAGAGGTGTTAATTATAGGACCTAAAAACTCTGCTTGTAATAACCTAGAACACTGTCTAAGACTTGATGGCTGCTCTGTCAATTCTTCGTCTAGGTGTGCTATTTGATCGCAATCTCTCCTTAGAAAGCCACGTTTCTAGCATTTGTAAAACTGTTTTTTTCCATCTCAAAAATGTATCTAAATTACGGCCTATGCTCTCAATGTCAAATGCAGAAATGCTAATCCATGCATTTATGACCTCAAGGTTAGATTATTGTAATGCTTTATTGGGTGGTTGTTCTGCACGCTTAGTAAACAAACTACAGCTAGTCCAAAATGCAGCAGCAAGAGTTCTTACTAGAACCAGGAAGTATGACCATATTAGCCCGGTCTTGTCAACACTGCACTGGCTCCCTATCAGACATCGTATAGATTTTAAAATATTGCTTATTATAAAGCCCTGAATGGTTTAGCACCTCAGTATTTGAATGAGCTCCTTTTACATTATAATCCTCTACGTCCGCTACGTTCTCAAAACTCATGCAATTTGACAATACCTAGAATACCAAAATCAACCATCTCTTTAACCTGGCTTACACATAACATACTAATATGCTTTTAATATCCAAATCCGTTAAAGGATTTTTAGGATGCATTAATTAGGTAAACCGGAACTGGAAACACTTCCCATAACACCTTATGTACTTGCTACATCATTAGAAGAATGGCATCAACGCTAATATTTGTCTGTTTCTCTCTTATTCCGAGGTCACCGTAGCCACCAGATCCAGTCTGTATCC